>NW_021703772.1:68617732-68833771 GCF_005190385.1 Monodon monoceros
TTCCTTCCTTCCTTCCTTCCTTCCTTCCTTCCTTCCTTCCTTCCTTCTTCTTTCCTTCCTTCCTTCCTTCCTTCCTTCCTTCTTCTTTCCTTCCTTCCTTCCTTCCTTCCATCTTTCTCCTAGAAGGCATATATGTAGAAGCTGGATGTTTTCATCTAGGTGATTATATTCCTATTTTGCTTCATGTTTCTCTCTTGCATTTACACAGCTAGTTTACAGTGTTTGGATACATTCTTTGGTATCTGTAGTGATTTGCCAAAATACTAATTATAGGTAGACTGTTATATAAGTTGCTGCTGCTGCTCTGAAGTCTGAGCATTTGGAGCTTTGTCATTGACAGTTGCAGATATTGGGAGCTGTTTTATCTAGATTTACAGGATGTCTCAGCAGACCTTTAATCTGATGTGATTGTGCCAAAATAACCTGGTGCCATGCATATACAATATGTCTATGCTAAAAATTCCCACAAAAATTTGGATGAGTAACCTTGCAGGCAAAGTAACTGGGATCTGCTATTTTAAAAACAGAACTAATGCAATTGTGTTTGTTGTTTTCAAATAGCAAAAAGTATATTATCACTAAATATGCTCAACTGCTTAACATCCTCTCTGTAAATATGTGTTATGCTAGGTCTCCCTTAGAAAATGTCAATTTAACATATAGGTACTTATTTTTCTCTATAGTCATGACAGTAGAGCCCCCATTGTTCCTTTGTGATGGGAAACTACTTAGACTATCTCCTAAGACTATTTTTGACCACCTCAAAAGTCTATAATATAATCAGTTTTAGAATCAACTATAAGGACCAAATAATTAGCTATAAAAGGGAGGAAAAGCATTGAGACTTGACTTGTGTTAATGTTTCTCAAACTTTCATGTGCCTAAGAGTCACTTGGGAGGCTTATTAAATTTGTAGTTTCATGGGCTCTGTCTCATGCCTACTAGACAGGAATCTATGGGTATGGAGGCTGGACCTGGTAATCTAATAACCACCCTTGGTGAATTTTAATGTCAGTGGCCTAGACACACACTGTATCCAGGCAAAATTTTAAAACTTTCTTGGATTCAATACCAGATATTTTATCTTAGTTTTTATATTTTCTTTCAGTCTTTATTCATATAAGAAGGTATTGTGGGATTATCAATAGACCATCATGAGTCTGGCAACCGAGAGAAAGTGAAGGTCAAGAGAAGAGAAAGAGGTGCCTCCCCCTCCTCTTTGGACAGGACATGGTGATAAAGCTATTCCTACTTATAAAGCAAAGTGCCCATTAGAGGCAAGTGACCAGGGAAGTGAAGGGAATTAGGTCATTCCCTGAGCAGGTAAATTTGCTATTTGAATCATCTGGGGAACCGGCCTGATTTTTTTTTTTTTCTTGTCGATGGAGACTTGGCCTAAATTTGCCCTCACTGCACACACATACCAAGTATGATAAGTAGTCAGACAAATCCAGTGGTCCAGGGTGCTCTTGAAACATTTGCGTTAGTCTTTCATTAGCGTCAACACTGTATTAAGTTGAATTTTGATAACCCCTTAGATATTATGAAGACTTTTCATGTAGGTTGTGCCATTTGAGCCTTAAAAAAGCTTAGTACAGGATTTTGGTTCCACGTTAATGCTTAAAAGACTAAAAATCCAGGAAAATCTAACAGCTTGGCTATTTGGAAATCAGGGACTAAAACACAGGTTCCCTGACATATTCAGTGTTATATCTTTTTTTTTTTTAATAAATAAATTAATTTATTTTTGGCTGCATTGTTTCTTCGTTGCTGCAAGTGGGCTTTCTCTAGTTGTTGTGAGCGGGGGCTACTCTTCTTTGCCTTGCGCAGGTTTCTCATTGCGGTGGCTTCTCTTGTTGTGGAGACGGGCTCTAGGCGCATGGGCTTCAGTAGTTGTGGCTCGCGGACTGCGTCGTTGTGGCTCATGGGCTCTAGAGCACAGGCTCAGTAGTTGTGGCGCCTGGGCTTAGTTGCTCCAAGGTATGTGGGATCTTCCTGGACCAGGGCTCATACCTGTGTCCCCTGCATTGGCAGGCAGATTCTTAACCACTGTGCCACCAAGGAAGTCCCCAGTGTTATATCTTTGATTGTGCTTTGATTTCTTTTTTCTTTTAAAAAAATTAAGAAATAATTGTTGATACTTACTAATATGAATTGGAATCTATTAGAATATTTTAAGTCGCAAGTCACAGAAAGTCTCAATCTGGCCTAAACAATAAAGGTGATTTATCGACTCTTCAAAGCAAATGCTAGTATAACTAATATTGCTTCAGAGAGGCTTGATCCTGGAACTCAAATAAGGACTTGCTATTATCCTCTATTTCTTCACTCGGCTTACCATTGTTGACTCTGTTCTGCAGCACCATCTTTCTTTGTGGCCATAAGACAATGGCCAGCAGCACCCAAATCAAAGTTTTTCTTCTTATCCAGCAGGAAAGAGAAAGCTTTTTGCTCTTCCTCCGGCCCATAGCAGGATTAAAATTTCATTAGCCTGATTTGGATCTTCTGTCCAGTTCTAGGGGCAGAATAGATGGTACGATGGTTTAAGTCAAGCAGAGTTCACACTTGAAGTTATGGTTCTCAAAAACCCATTGTTAAGGGAAAAGGATGTTCACGGAGGTCAAAATAATTTTGTTTATCAGAATTCTGATTTCAAAGTCCCAATATCCTTTACTATTGATTTTAAAAATATTTGCCTGGTCAGCTGGAGGTTTGTGACAGTAAAGTCAAAATACTGAGGAAAAAACTAATTAGACTAGTTTTATAGAGGAAAAATCCCATTATTCTCCTAATTCTGGCCAGCAATTCTGACAAAGTTTTCCTTTTGATAACAAAAGGAACCAGGATGGAGAGTGTACCTGATTCACAATAATCTCTTTTTTTATTAATATATAAAATAATATTAATATATAAAATATATAATAATATATAGTAATGAAATATATAGGGTATGTTCTATAACAGTAAGTCTTAAATCACTGATCTTTTGAGTACATGGTAGGCCACTTCTGTGGCTTTATTCCAGCCCTGCTCTCCAGAGCCTTACTAGGATGAAGAAAGTTAGCTTCTTTGAAACAGCATTGGCACTAATTACTAGATATACAAAAAGAATGTATCAGTGGAAGAAAAATGTGGAAGCAAAAGACAAATTAGGAGAGTAATTTTCATTAATCTTTCTTAGAATTCTCCTACGCCAAAAGAAAAACTCTCTAAAGTTTAGGAAGATTAGTTTATCTTGAGAGAAACCATTCCAATTTTAAGAGCAACAGGAGTTTACACAGAAAAAGTAAGCATTAAAGTGCTTCATTCAGTGAACAAATATTTCTTAAGCAACAACTCTGTGCAAAGGATTTATTTAAGCATCCTGTTCAATTACTGCAGAGGATCCATTGTGTTTGTTGGTTTTCTTTTATGTTTGTTTAATTTATGGATTGAGTAGCCTCTAATCCCAAACTTTCCTTAGGAGGATATTGATTTGTTTTTTGAAAATCACAACTTTGTAACTCTCAGTTCAAGTGGTTGCAACATACTAACTATACCTCAGTTCTAGCAATGAGCCGTGACCACCCGCCTGGCCAAGAGTAGAATTTTTGTTTTCCTCTCCACAGTAACTGGTTCAGAGATTTATCCTCACCAGATCAACAGCAGTTATTTCAGGACATTTTGCTGAAGCTATTAAGAAAGAGAAACTGTTATTACTCTTTACATGAATTACTGAGATACAGGCATCAAGCTTCTGGGGGCCACGACTGGGAAGGGAACCGCCTGGGAAATAAAAACAACATGGAAGAGAGAAGAGTTGAGAGATGCAGATGAAGATCTAGTCCTGATGATAACATCTGAGTGGCTATAACTGTCAGTGTCTGAAATGATACCATATACTTTTCAGTTAGGAAAGCCTATACACTCTCTTTCTTGTTTAAACCAGTTTGATTTGTGTTTCTTACACAATTAAATTATAGATTAACATAGTTGCCAATGCTAACAGGTTTATAAATGTAAACCCTTATTTTTAAACAAAGAGAGAATTGAAAAAATATGTGTAATATAAAGAGAATATAGCTAGTTATAGTGGACATTGTGTTAAACTAAATAGAAACAGTTTGTATAAGCGACTGAAATTTTCTAAAGGGTAGACCCAATTTAATTGCAAAGTTTCCCAGTAGAAACCATACCCCTCCTTTATCACAAGGGGTCTGAGTTTCATCCCCTTGATAGACTAAAGCAGAAACCACATCTGTGCATATTTATGTTGTTTTTAAATAAAATGTGCCTATTTGTCAGAGGAGGCTACTCCAGGGTCAGGAAATTTTATTAATTAAATGCCTTGGGCATTTAATTTTACCTTAAACATGTTAAACAGGGAATTTGAAATTTGTAGATTTTTGGTCTAGCATGTTCATCTAAGTGACTTTCTGTTTGTGACATTTGGAAAGTGCAAACCATGAAACAACTGAGTGTTTTGATAACTCCTAAAATAAATGGTAAGAAACCATAAGAAGGTGCCAAATTGTGCACTTTTAGTTTAGGTTCAAATAGGGAAAATCGTTCTTTCTTTTTTGGCGTAAAATTTTCATACAACAGCTCATTTTGAAATGTGGTACTTTGTTCCTTTCCACTGCTGAATATTATTCATTGTATCTTCTTATATGAATTTACCATGATTTGTTTGTCTAAGGGCCAGTTGATGGATATTTTAAGTTTCTTCTAGTTTGAAACTATTAAGAATAAAGTTGCTATGAACATTCAAGTGCAAATGTTTTAAGGATAGTTTCAGTTTTCTGCTTACACAACTGGCTAGTTGGATAATTTGTATGGTAAATTTATATTTAACTTTATAAGAAATTAACAAGCGATTTTCCAATTTAGCTGTACCACTTTGTATTGCTATTGGAGGAGGTCACCGAGAGGACACGACAGCTGATTGACCTGCATGCTGGACTCGGGCCATTCGCGGCTCCTCCACCCCTCCCCCGTCCTTGGAATGTACATTCCGCCCACCATTTCCGCCACTGGAAGCTGTTTGAAGAGCGCAGCCTTGAGAGAGTAAGGTGTTGTTGAGACCGTCTGGACCGAATATGTTGACTGAACACAGCTAAAGCCTCTACATAAACTTTTAAGACTGGCGGTCGGTGCGGAGATCTCGTCTAAGCCTCGTGTGTAAGTTCTCTTGCTTATTAAACGTGCCACCTACCAATCTGGAGTGGCCTGGCTTTCTTTGGCCTCAGATTCTTGCCCTCCGTGTACTGTGGTGGCCAGTTTGCAGGCCAACAGTTCTCACCAGCCATATATAAGAGTTCCAGTTTCTCTACTTTGTCACTAATAATACTGGTACTGTCAGTGTGTGTGTGTGTGTGATTTTTTGGTTTGTTTTAGGCATTCTAGGAACTGTGAGGTAGCTATCTAATTTTTTTTGTTTGTTTGTTTGTTTTCGGTACGCGGGCCTCTCACTGTTGTGGCCTCTCCTGTTGCGGAGCACAGGCTCCGGACGCGCAGGCTCAGCGGCCATGGCTCACGGGCCTAGTCGCTCCGTGGCATGTGGGATCTTCCTGAACCGGGGCACGAACCCGTGTCCCCTGCATCGGCAGGCGGACTCTCAACCACTGCGCCACCAGGGAAGCCCTAAATAGTATATTTTAAAGAGCAAAATATTTTAATTTTGATGAAGTCCCATTTATTTAGTTTGTTCATTCATGGTTTTGTATCCTATCTAAGAAATACTTTCTTAATCCAATTTTCTCCTATGGTGCTTTTTCTAGAAGTATATCTTTAGCTCTCACATTTAGGTTTATTACTCATTCAAAATTCATAGTGCTGTAGGTAAGGTAGGAGTTTCATTTTTGCATATGGTTATCCAATTGTTCCAGTACCATTTGTTCAAAAGCCTATTGTATTTGTTTCCTATTAGTACTATGACAAATTATCAGAAATTTAGTAGCTTATAATAAGACAAATTGATTATCTTATAGTTTTGGAAGTCAGAAGTCCAAAATCAGTGTTATTGGGCTAAAGTCAAGATGTTGGCAGTGCTGGTTTCTTCTAGAGCTTCTAGGGGAGAATCCTTTTCTTACCTTTTTCAGATTCTAGAGGTTGCCAAGGCTCCTGGCCACTTCCTCCATCTTCAAAACCAGCAGTATAACACTGTCAAATCTAGTTTACTGAGTCGGCTTCTGTCATCACATTGCCTTCTTTCACTCTGAATCTTCTTCCTCCCTCTGGTAAGTACCCTGGTAATTATATTATGCCCACCTGAATAATTACATTGTGCCCACTCAGAAAAAAGGATCCTTAACATGAGCAACGTTCTTTTTGCCATACAAGGTAATATTTCATAGGTTTAGAGGATTAAGACATGGACATCTTTGGGAGGAGGCATTATTCAGTCTACCACACCTATCATTCCATCCATTGAGTTACTTTTGTTGAAAATCAATTGACCATATAGGTATGGGTCTGTTACTAGACTCTCTATCCTGATCCACTGATCTATATTTCTACCCTTACACCAGTGCCACACAGTCTGAATTACTGTAGCCTTAGAATGATTACTGAATTCATGTAGTAAGAGTCCTGCAACTCTCTTCTACTTTTTCACACATTTGACTATTCCAGATCCTCTACATTTATGTATAAATTTTAAAAGCCGGTTTTTAAAGTCTACATCAAAACCTATATATCAAGTTGAGGAGCATTAACAGCTTAGTAATATTAGATTTCTGATCAACGAACATGATATATATGTGTATGTATATATATATATATATATATATACATATATCCTTTACTTAAGTCTTCTATACTTCCCTAAGCAGTTTTTTATAGACTTCAGTATATAGATCTTGCACATATTTTGTTAAGTTTATTTCTATGTAATTCATATGTTTTATGATATTAAAATGGTATGTTTTTACATTTTAATTTTCAATTTGTGGCAAGTATATAGAAATACAGTTGAATTTTTACATTTACGTTATATCTTATAATTTTGATAAATCCATTTACTAAGTCTGGTAGTCTTTGTATATTCTTTAGATTTTTCTATATAGATGTTCAGATTATCTTGAATAAAGATGATTCAACTTCTTTCTTTTCAATCTGAATGCTTTTTACTATTTTCCTTGAATTATTGCTCTGGCTAGAATTTCCAGCATTATGCTGAATAAAAATTGTGACAGTGGACATCCTTGCCTTGTTCCCAATTTTAGGGGATTTCATTATAAAGTATGATACAAATGAAGTCTTATGCAAATTCCTTTACTGGTTCAAGTTCCCTTGTATTATTGGTTTACTGAGAGTTTTTAATCATGAATTCATGTTAAATTTTTTATATGCCTTTTTTACATCTACTGATATATTACTTTTGTTTGTTGAGGTGAAATACATTGATTGGTTTTCATCTTAAAACCCCCAAATTTTAAAATTCATCTTGCATTCCTAGGTTGAACTCAGAGTCATGATATATTATCCCTTTTATATATTAACTAATTTTTTTACTGTATGATCTTATATGTGGAATCTAGAAAACAAAATCTCATGGATACAGAGAACAGATTGGTTGTTGCCAGAGGTGGAGGTTGGAGGGGTGCAAAATGGGTGAAGGGGTTTAAAAAGTACAAACTTGCAGCTATAAAATAAGTCCTGGAGGTGTAACGTACAGCATGGTGACTGTAATTAATACTGTATTTATACTTAAAAATTGCTAAGAGTAAATCTGAAAAGTTCTCATCACAAGAAAAAACATTGTAACTCAGCATGGTGATGTTAACTAGACTTATTTTTATATTGAGAAATGATCACAGTATCAAATTATGATGCACCCCTGAAACTGTTATACGTCAATTATGTCTCAATTTTAAAAACCTACTTTGAGCTATGACTGATACAGAAAGCTTGCACGTATTTAGTGTAAACCATGTGATGAGTTTGCCTCATTTAAAATTTTTTTAATTACGAAATTTATAAGCCTATGTCTTAGAAGAGATCTGATATCTTCCTGCTTGTCCTGTGTTGCACTTGCAGTTTCCCACACTGTTTTGTCATCACAAGTATGTGGTTTCCCCCCTCCAATGAAGATATAAGAAGTAACAGACTAGGAGGAATAGAGGAGTTGGGAAGTTTGTAATCATCATGGTATGGACCTAGTTGAGCAAGAAGCCCCAGTAAATGTTAAAGAGAGAGAGGAAGTGGTTGTGGAGAAGGATGTTTCCCTGGTCTCAGTTTCTCCCCATCAACTACTCATTAGTGGTCAGAATTTCAGTGAAATAAATACATTCCTAGTATTCAGAAGGCAGAGAGGAGAGACAGAGACCTACCTCACGCATACTCAGGATTTTGCCCCACCATGGCCTAAATATGCAGCCTTCAGACAACAGCCCCCTCCAATGATAAACCCCACCTGTAGGGCTCTAGGGGTCTGAAGCCCTGGAGTGGGACCTATGTTGTGCCGTCACACTGTGCATAGGGATGAATGGAGGGGGCTGCGCCTTGTGGGTTCCAGCTGGAAAGTGTTGAGCCTTGAATGAGATGATTCCCAGCTGACACAAGCCAACATGCTCCCTTTCTATGCGCAGGGGCGCCCATCAGACACTGGTTGGCCAAGGAGCTTTGTAAGCAGCTGAAAGGCTTTGAAAATCTCAGGAGACTGATTCCCAGCAAGTCAGTCTTAATGTCCTGGGGTGGAATGACTCAGCTGATTGTGAGTGATTGCACCTGCTCAAGCAGCAGCCTGAACTGATTAGTTACAGTCAGTGAGGTGTTGGGAGGGGAACTCAGGAGCATGCTCCAGGTCAGGGAGAGCCGTTTCCTCTCTCGGGAAGGCTGACCTTGGTGGTCCACGTCCCATCTTCATGTATTTGGACCATCTTTTCAGGTACCTAAGAAGGGGTCTGGAAGAGCCTGGGTCGTAAGTGTGGGGTGTCATGGGTGGTGAGGGGCTGCCATGCTCAGCTTGGGCAGCAGGTCCAGAGACATTGGGGCTTGTTTGGCTGCGTGACACAAAGGTCCATCCCGAGAGCTTTCCCTTCCCAGCGGCTCTTTGACTGTAAAATGTGATAACAGATGAGGAGGCAGGGCAGCTGGGGACAGATGGTGTCCTCTGAGGGGTCCTTAAAGCGTTGCATAGCACTCACTCCTCAGGTGCCCGGAACGGGGCTCGAGGAGCTGATTCTTCCCTCAGCCTCCTATCTTCCTCTCCTGCTTCTCCCTGAGGCAATTTTCTAACATTTTGTAAAGGTTTTTTGTGAGAGATGTTGAATTGTAGTTTTCTTGTTGTATCTTTGTCTAATTTTGAAACCAGGGTAATGGTGGCCTTATAAAATGAACTGAAAAACAGCTAGTGTAAAACTAGCATTATTATTATTATTTTCTTATGCGGTACGCGGGCCTTTCACTGTTGCGGCCTCTCCCGTTGCGGAGCACAGGCTCCGGACGCGCAGGCTCAGCGGCCACAGCTCACGGGCCTAGCCGCTCCGCGGCATGTGGGATCCTCCCGGACCGGGGCACGAACCCGTGTCCCCTGCATCGGCAGGTGGACTCTCAGCCACTGCGCCACCAGGGAAGCCCAAAACTAGCATTATTTATGCCTTACATGATTGATAAAATTCACCAGAGAATCCATTAGGCCTAGAGTTTTCTTTCTTGGAAAGTTTTAAGTTATGAATTCAGTTTCTTTTGTAGGCAACAGGCTATTTATGTTTTCTATTCTTGATTTAGTTTTGGTAATTTGTATCTTTCAAAGTATTTGTTCATTTCATGTAAGTACTCCAATGCATTGGCATGAATTTTTTCATAAAATTCCCTTATTATCAGTTGTCTATGGTAATGCCCCTAATTTCATTCCTTACACGGGTAAATTGTATTTTCTTCTTTTTTAAAATCAGTTTATTTTATCCATTTATTGTGCTTTTCAAAGAACCAGCTTTTGAATTCATTGATTTTCTCTTTTTTTTGATTTTCTGTTTCACTTTATATTTCACTGATTTCTGTTATTATTATTTCCTTATTTCTACTTCCTTTAGATTTAGTTTGATATTTTTTCCTAGTTTCTTAAGTTGAAACTTAAATCACTGCTTTGAAGCTTTTCCTCTTTCCTAAAATGATCATTTAACTTAATGCTATAAAATTCCCTGCAAGGCTTTAGCTATGTGCCTCATATTTTCGTATGTGGTATTTTCATTTTCATTCAATTGAAAATATTTTATAATTTGCCTGTGATTTCTCTTTCACTATGAGTTTTTTCCAAGTGTGTTGTTTAGTTTTCAGATATTTGGGAAGTGTCCAGATATCTTTCTATAAGTTTAATTTTGTTTTGTTCAGAGGACATGCTTTGTATGAATTCAATCCTCTTAAATTTCTTTTGATTATGGACCAGAGTATGGTCTGATTTGATGAATGTTCTGTGTACACTTTAGAAGAATGCTTAGTCACCTAACATGGAATAGAATGTTCTATACATGCCAGTTTGGCAAAGTTGATGGTGTTGTTCAATTCATCTATATCTTTATGTTTGTTCTATCAGTTTTTGAGAAAATGGTATTGGACTATACAATTGAGTTAATTTCACATTAATCAACTTAATTGTGAGGTTGTTACAAGGACTCACAGGTCTCAAACAGTTTCTACTCACAAAACAACTTTATTATTGAAGGTCTCTAACCATTACCAACCTGCCTCTAAGCGAAGCAGTTAGTACCAGGAAGCCCAAGGTCTCTCATGATGAAGATTTTTTAGAGTATGCTGATTTTGTAGGCATATTCTAGTTATGTGACCAGCCTTAGTGGAGCCCCTGATTATCACTACCATTCACTGAAACCAGGTGCAAATCATAAATCCAATTAGTATTTCTAAACAGTATTGTCAAGCTATTAAATCCTCTTCTGGAACAACTCACAGACACATGGTTGCAGAATATTATGTATCTTTACAATAGGTTCCATAGCATTGCCCAAGGGTCAGTAGCTCTGGAGATAAGCATGAGATCAATCCAGGCCAGCTGAAATAAATCCACCCTGGACCAGTGAGGTATAGGTATCAATTTAAGAAGACAATTAAACTAACACAATTACTGTGCAAATTTTACCATATTTTTGCACCAACTTATCTCTTTTCTTACAGTCTTTGCCTACTGTAGTTTGAACTTTATTATAAGCTTATGCTTATAGCTTATAATAAATAATTAATACATTATTAATGAGATAGAAGTCCTCTTCAGGCCACTATCTTCCATTGAGATTGCATCCTAGGCAGATTTTCACTCAGTTTCCTAGTACATTTGATCAACTATGTCTGTATTATCATGTCTTATTTTCATCTATCAAATTGACTTTACCAGTGATCTCAGAATTGTACCAAATTGCACCATTTCTATGAGTATTAAAAATATAATTACAAAACAAATCAGAAATTATGACTGTATTATTGTTACTTCCCAATGGAAATAACTATTTCCTGTGTGCCAAATATTATTATGTACACAGTTATTAACCAAAAATGATGTGTTAGTGAAATATGGAGTTCTAGGTGTTCTGAGTGAAGGTACCTTCCTTCATCACACAGGATCAAATCAAAATGGGATTGAAATGGAAGAGCCTTTTAAGAAAGCCCCTTAACTGTCTTTTGGTAGTATTCATGTAAAAGTTAAAGGTTTTTCTATACTCACAAGTTGTACAATTGAGCTATCTTATTCTGGTCCATTGATGTTGCCAGAGCTGTTAAGAAGACTATGTAAGGGGCTTCCCTGGTGGCGCAGTGGTTGAGAGTCTGCCTGCCAGTACAGGGGACACGGGCTCGTGCCCTGGTCTGGGAAGATCCCACATGCCGCGGAGCGGCTGGGCCCATGAGGCCTGTGTACTGCAAAAAAAAAAAAAAAAAAAAAAAAAACTATGTAAAAAATACTCCCCATTTGGAAACTTGTGTTAATAAGGGGATCCATATAGTTCCATGAATGGACTACCTGTGTTTTGGCAGTTGTATACCAGGCCAATGGGATTGGCTTTTTTTTTTGGCCTCCATTTGAAGTACTATATCTAAAACTCCTGCTTGTGCTATAGTACAAAGTTTTTTCTTCACTGTTCTGTTCGGGCTTGTTGTCTTAACTGTTCCATTTGTAAAAACTATTTAGTTAAAACTGTATCATCAAACTAAACAGCTTGATGTCTACCTCATAAAATTTGAATACTCCCCAAGCCACCTTTTTTGGCAGGGTCTTTTTTTTTGAGAACTCTCTTAGTTAAAGCAAATTCTGTTCATCTAAACATTCTTAGACTTTCTCTTATTGCCCATAAAGCACTCTTTGGTCTGGTAGTAAATGTTCTTTTATCCATCATGTATGTTGTTCCTACTATGCGCTAATTGCCTATGTGTAATTGGGAAACATATCTTGTAACCAAACACGCCGTTTCCCAGGACAAAGTCATATGGGAAATGAGTACTCCTATATATACTTTTGTGGATACCAGAATGTCCTCTACAGGTAGTCTCTCTAAATTGCAGATACTGTATCTCTAGTGTATGAAACCACTAGGTTAGCTGTATGGAGTGATCAACCTCAATAACACCAATATTCTTTTCGTTTTTCCTTAAAGGTATTGGTGTATAATACTATGACACTAGGCAATTAATGCCTACCATTATAATATTTTCTTAACATTTCATTAAAATTTATAGGTACATAATTATTTTCAGTTCTAACACAAAACGGAGTGCATGATGTTTGACCTGGGGAAAGAAATTCTCATAGGTATCTTCTCATTTGGGGTCCTAATAGTAAATATAACCTGTAAAATGAGAGCCAAAGACATAGCATGTTAGTGTTGTTCCATTTAGACATCAGGAGGATTTCTGTGATTTCACTGGAGCATATGACATAAGCCATTCCAATAACAATGTTGCTTTATGCTGTCTCCCAGGTCATGGCATTTTATTCTAGTAAGGATGGAGCATAGGTGGAAAAAAATGTATCATGCTTACCAGCATCTGAGTCAAAACTAAGAAAGAAAATTATTTTTGGTTTTAAGTCTTTCTCAAGATACCAAAATAATGTTTGATGTTCCCTTATGAATAATTCCTTTGTTAATTCCTTTACCCTCAGTGATTATTTTACATTCTTTCCATTTATTTTAACCCAAACTTTTTCTCCCCATGTAAGCACTCAGGTTTGGCCCCTGTGCTGACCCACACGACGGGAGGAAATATGTGCCTTGCTAGTGCCTCCCTCTCCACCCATTGCTGTTTATTTGAAGGAGGATTAGAAAAATGTAAGCTTATGGACTATCTACCTGGTAGTAAGTCACTTGTTCTTGTTGAAGCCAGTTTGGATGTAAGCTTATGGACTATCTACCCGGTAGTAAGTCACTTGTTCTTGTTGAAGCCAGTTTGGGCTTTATATAGGTTTGAAGATTAGTTGCATATATATTTAGGATTTTATGTCTTTTGATAAATTGACCCATTTTTCCCCAATTTTATTGAGATAATTGGCATACAGCATTGTATAAGTTTAAGGTCGGCATAATGACTTGACTTGCATATGTTGTGAAATGATTACCACGATACGTTTAGTTAACATGTATCATTTCATATAGATACAAAAAAAGTTTTATTATTTTTTTTGTGATGGGAACTTTTAGGATCTACTCTCTTAGCAACTTTCAAATGTACAATACAGCAGTCAACTCTAGTCATCATGTTGTACATTACATCCCTAGTATGAGTACTTATTTATCTTATAACTGGAAGTTTGTGTCTTTTGACCACCTTCATCCAATTCAATTATGAATTGACCCTATAACATTATGAAACATCACTATTTATCCTTCATAATATTCCTTGCTCTAAAACTTTTATCTAATTATTTTTATAGCCATTCCAACTTTGTTTTAACGTGCTTATGTGGTATATCACTTCGTGTCCATTTACTTTTTTTTTTTTTTTAACATATCTTTGTCTTTAACTTAAAAGTAGATTTCTTGTAGACAACATATAGTCGAGTCTTATTCTTCTCCATTTTACAATTGGAGCACTTGGACCATACTCATTTGATGTAACTGTCAGTATAGTTGCATTTACATCTATAATCTTCCTCTTTGTTTTATGTTTTGTCATGTGTTTTTTCTCTCTAGTTGGCAAAACATTTTCCTTATTTAAATTCTCCTAAAATATAAAAAACAGAATGGTTTCCTGAAATACAGTTTTTGGCAGTAAGTAAAGGTTACATTAAAGAACATTAAACCCCTAGTTTCCATAGCAGCTTTTATTTTTCTCTAAAAAGAAAGTTCATTTTCCTACAGAGACGTTCATTTAGATATGTATTCTACTGCACATAAAAGTTTTTTCTAAAGTGCCAAAACTCAAATAATTTTCATTATTTCAGAGGAGAATTATAATAAGCAGAAGAATACATCAACTTAAATACTCAAGGTCATCTCAAATCCTGAAGAGTCCCTGGGTTCTGTGATAGGGAATTATTTTGATAGCAAATACTTGGACTGAAATCCAAGCAATATGCTCTAAATCTTTATCTTCTGATACTTAATTCTTTAAAATATAGTAACAGATTGCCTAGTCATATCTAATTATGTGGTCAAAAGACCCGAGAGTGTTTTGTAATGACTTGTTTTAAAAATTCCTACATAAACTTCATTTGTCAATTCTTTATTCCACCATCTATATTTTTCTTTGCTTTGTATGTCTTTTTTTATTTCCACCAATTCCCAGGGACAACCCTTCAAAAAACTATTCGTCCTGTTGTTTGGATGGAGGTAAATTGCCGCCATAATCGTAAGGTCTGTGGCTGTCTAGAGTGTCAAGTCTGACAAGCCAGATGGTCTCCAGTGGTCAGAGCAGTGCAGCAGGGAGTGGTCTGGTCACTCTTCACTCCCACCAGGCTCAGGGCCCCCAGCATCATGACACTGAAGCCACTGAGCCACAGTGCCGTGGACTTAAGATAATCAGAACATCATCTCTTGTGTTCCAATGGGCATAGATAGTATCAAATATATGTGTCCACATAGTTCCAGACAAATAAAGGCGCTGGTAAACAGACGGATCACAGGAGCCCTTGGTAGCAGACCATCTAAGTAATGTTCCCCAATTAAATGTCAACCCCGAGGCTAATTGAGGCCTTCCACTGATGCAGAACATATTTACAATTGCAGGAATCCCTCATGTTGCCATTATGTAGCCATATCCACTTTTCTCCCATCTCTAGCCTCTCCTTAACCACTGTCAACCACAAATCTGTTCTCCATTTCTATAACTTTGTCTTTTCAAGAATGTTGCATAAATGAGATCATACATTTTGTACTTTTTGATATTTTTTTCACTCAGCGTAAGCCTCTGGGGTTTCATTCAGGTTTCCTTATGTCAGGTAATTCTAACATTTCTGTCAGTTTGGTCTTGGCATCTAATGATTGTATTTTCTTTGAAAATTCAGTCTGGCATCTTCCTTGTTCTTGGTATGAGGATTGATTTTTCAATTGAAATCTGGACGTTTTCATATTATGGTCTCAGACTTTGGATCTTATTTAAACTTCTGGGTTACTTTGCTTTTTCTGTTTCATCAGAGAAAGGAGGGGAATGTTGCCTCATTACTTCCAGTTGGAGATAGAAGTACAGGTTCCCCACTTGGTCTTTATTGACAACCAAAGGAGTGGAGGCTCCTTGTTACTCTTTGGTGGGCATGCGAGTTTGAGCTCCCCCTATGGAGTCCACTGACATTGTGGTGGGATGGCCTCATTACCACTGTGTGACAGTCCTGAGTCTCCACTGGGCCTGCTATGACACCTGTGGGAGGGGCCCCTTGTTACTGCTGGGTGGCTGTGAAAGTCTAAGCTGTGGTATCCATTAACTCTGGGGAGCTTGTTACTAGATGATGGTGATGAAAATCTTAACTCCTTACTTGACCTTCTCTGACACTACCTCAGAGGGGTTGTTAGAGCACTTCATTACAGCCTCACAAGAGTGGAAGTCTAGGTTTCCCACTCAGACTTTGCTGCTGTGGATGGGGTTTTTTTTCGGTTTTGTTTGGAGTAGATTACTTATTATCTAGGCATTTTCTTCTTCTAGATTGCCCTTTCCTGGTACCTTGGCTAGAGAGAATAGGCTCTTATGGGTACTTTTTTTGTCTGCACTCTTTGGCTTTTGTAGGCTACCAGCTTCTTCAACTCCAAGTCTGAGATATGAGCAAAAAGAAATCCCAGAGAACTCACCATCCTGCTGTCCCTCAGGTCCTGAAGTCCCTGCTGCTCTACCTTCTTCTTGCTGCCTTTCAGAGTCTTCTTAGAGTTTCTCTTTCTTTTTCTCTCTCTCTCTCACGCACACAATCTATCATCTATTTATTTATCTACCTGTCTATCGATCTAACTATCTTAGTTTTCTAGAACTGTCTTAACTAAGTACCATATACTGGCTGGCTTAAACAACAGAAATTTATTTTCTCACAGTTCTGGAGGCTAGAAGTCCACGATCAGGATGTCAGCAAGTTTGGTTTCTTCTGAGGCTTCTCTCCTTGGCTGGTAGATGGCTGCCTTCTTGCTGTGTTCTCACATTGTCTTACATATATCTGGTGTTTGTGTGTCTAGATTTCCTTTTCATGAGGGCACTAGTCACATTAGATTAAAGCCAACCATAATGTCCTCATTTTAACTTAATCATCTCTTTAAAGGCTGTATCTCCAAATACAATCATATTCTGAGGTACAGGGGTTTAGGGCTTCAAAATATGAATTTGGGGGAACTCAATTCATACCATAACACTCTCTCTTATTGTCTCTCTCTCTCTCTAGGTATGAACGTATGCGATACACACACACACACACACACACACACACACACACACACGCACACAGTCTAGGAATTTAGCTGTAGTTAGAGGAGGGAATAAGGAAAAGTATCTGTACTCTGTCTTCCCAGAAATGGAAGTCTTTATTGTTATTTGTCTTAATGTCATCACTTTAAAGATGTCATTACATTCTGGTCTCCACTGTACTTAGTGAAATGTCAGCCAACATTTGTAGAGTTGTATCTCTCTTTGTAATATATATATTTTTTCTTCTGGTTTTCAACAGTTTGATTGTATGTCTAGATATGGTCTAATTTGTGTTATACTACTTTGTATTTGCTGAGCTCTTTATTGGTTATGTTCTTCACCAAATTTTGAAGAAAATTAGCTCTTAAATCCTCATGCATTTTTTTCTGTCCTATTTTCTCTCTCGAGTCCTTTTGGAACTCCAATTACACATAACAGATTACTTGATTTTGTGTCACAGATCATTGATGCACTTTTGTTTTCTTGTTATTTTCCTTTCTCTATTTTTCAGATTAGATAATTTCCATTGAACGTTTTCTACATACATTGATCCTTTCTTTGGCCATTTCCAACCATCTGTTGATCAGTTTCAGTGAACCTTTTATATCAGATACTGTGCTTCTAAACTCTAAAATTGCTATTGGGTTATTTTTTATATTTCCCATTTCTCTACTGAGATCCTCCAGATCTTCACTCATTTTGATAATAGTTCCCATTTGATTTTTGAATATGTTTTAAATACTTGCTCTAAAGTTCTCTTCTAGAATTTCCAACTTCTGGGTTATCTGGAAATCTGTTTTTATTGACTTTTACAAAAACAAAATATGGGCCACATTTCCCTACTTTTAAAAATATATCTAGATATTTTAGATAATAGAATTCTGGATTCCATTAACTTCCTCTGAAGAATGTTGATTTTTGTTTTTCAGACAGTAAATTATTGGCTGTTAATCTTGAATTATGGAGGCTTGGTTTTATGCTTTATTAGAAGAGATCTCTTTTTGTTTTATCTTTGTTCAAGATAGATATTTTAGTCCTGCTACATCATCTCTAGCCTTAAGGCATGATCTTATGATGTTTCACTGAGAAGAACCCAAACTCAAAATTTTATCTTTCTTCTGTGGGAAGAAACTGAGGCATCTGTCCAGTTAATGCAGCCTTACACTTGATGACTTCCACTTTTATCATTGGAGCCTTCTTCATACGTGCACAGTTTAGGGCACAGTCAATGATATGAGGATGGTTATATGCAGGTTTGGGACCTATTCTTTCAGTGTCCTCTTTTTTCCCAGGAGTTTTACTCTCAGTTTCCATCAACTCTAGCTTCTGAAACCTTAAACCACTGAGGCAGCAGTTTTCGGCTTGCGTTTAGTCACTTCATGCCATGTGGACTGGAATATGGTATAGTGAAAGGTGGAATTCACTTTTAAAATATAATTTCTCTTAATTTTATGTTTTTATTTGATTGCCCATGCCTTCAAATAGTTACTTAAAAAGTATTTTGCTTAGAGTTTATAATTGTTATCTGGGAGATCGTGAAGTTATATCAGTAAAAACTACTCCAACATACCAAAACCAAAACTTTTCTTAATTTATATTTGTAAGTAGAAGAAAATAACCCAATTAAAAAATGAAAAGAAGACAGAAGGAAATATAAATGATAGCAATTTACTGGCTTATTAGAATGGTATACGTAAAGTGCGTTCTAGTGGGCTTTTGAGTTTTAGCCATTTGGTTTTGTTTTTAGTTGGATAAATAGTAAGAATTTCAAGTAGTTCAATCGAACTATGAAAAATGTCGACAAAAACAAAAAAGTCAAAGAAATATGGAATTTGACTTTATAGCTCCATGCTAAAATTTGATTTTTAGGCTGAGTCTCACACCAAGTTTGCTAATTCTAAGGCTACATGGAACAATTTCAGTTACTATGTCTAAGACTTCAAAGGAGAAATAATGAAGAATTTTAACGTTTTTTATCAGATTCTGTAAAAAGCAAGATTTCTTTTCATATGACTAGCAAAATTATACTATCAATAATAAAATTTCAGGCAGTGATGATGGTGTGCAACTGCATTTGCTAAACATATAACAAGTACATGTTTAGGGGATATTCATGAGGAACGATTGGTGTCGACGGATGTAATTTTATGTTCTTTTTCAAAATCCTTCTTAAATTCTTCAAAATACTTGCAAACAGGCTTAACTTCCAGAGTGTAGAGTAATCAGCTAGTTCACCTTGACTGGGAAGGGAGACTCAGTTTCATAAAGCCAAATTTGTACTCTTGTGATTTCTGGGCAATTTTCTTTTGCTTCCATATAAAATTTCAGGGATCAAAATTAATTCTTCCTTATAGCTATCCCTATAAAATTTGTCCTAGTAAATATAATTAAATAGAAATACAGTTATGTTCAAAGAATGAAATAATAATTATCTCAGCCTAAACATTGAATTTTCTAACTATGCCAGCATTGTAGCTTATCTTTTCTATTATTTAGGCTTGGTCCTTTTTTCTTAAACCCTCTTTTTCTTATTGAGCTTGCAAATACATGGAAAGGCTGCCTCTAGGAGGATTAAAAATAATTTTCTGGGAAAATACTTTTACACAATTAGGCTCTTCTTTTAAAGATAAGTATTAAGAATTATGTGCACAATTATAGTCCTTTAAGCTAAGCTACTATACCCCATTGGATAAATCTGTATTCACACTTTATTTTTTCAACCCAATATTGTTTACAAAATAGACCAGAAATATTATGCAGTTCAAGTTTGAAATACATGTTATCTATAAGAAAAAAATCAATGTTATTAAATCGGTTATTCATAAAATTTTGTTTATATTTTTTCTTTTTTATTTATATACATATTTTTATCCTAACAGTTGTCTTTTTTGGGGGGATTTCTATGCAAAATAGAGTTCAAATAGTAACACTAACTCAAAATGGTGCTGGCTGAGAACTTTTCAGTATCAGTCAATTAGATCAGATATTTGGATACTGTCTCTCTATGTGGCTCCATTATAGCATTTCTCTCTGTGAAGATGGGAATGAGTGTTTATTAGTATTTATCTTACATATAGTGTGTATACATGTGTGTGTCTTTCTCTTATATTAATCATATGCCTCTTGCTCTCCCTCTCTCCCCGACTCCCCCTCCCACCTTAGTCTATCATTTCAATTTCATAAGTATTTATTTTGCTACTGGCCTTCTTTCTAATTCATCACACTTTCTGGGTAGATGTTCATCATTTGCCTCCCTCCGCTAAGTACAAGTCTTATTTTCAAATCCCGTTTACTGTCAAATATTTTGCCCCTGCTTATCAAGCAGGTAGAGTAATATTGAACTTTGTGGTATTTCTTTTACACCTACTGGTTCAAGAAACAAAGAGAGAAGGAATGCATTGGGTGAAGAAAAGTGTACCTATCTAACTGTGGGCTCTTTTGGGGAATTGTAGTGTCAGGTCTTCATCTTTCTTAATATTTATTGTGCTTGTCGCTGCTTCTGCTAAAATGTATCTACAGTTTTCAGTAATTTGTATCTTGAACTCATTGCAGTATATGGGACACAAAGGATTATCGTTATGTTTTGGATCTTAACTCCTACTGTCTCCTACTATGCATGTTAGTGACTGTTCTGTTTTATATTTTGGAATAGTTTAACACATTTTATCTAAGATACCTAAAATAATTGTGCTATTTATATAATAACAGTTACACTAATAAAATTAAGTAACAGCAGAATTTGATTGAATATGTTTTGGTCATATTACCTATTCCTGTCACCTGTCTGTCCGATAATATTTGCTCAATTTTGAGTTGCATTTATAGTGTGATTGAATATTTTTCACACAAATGCTGCATACTATATGGCATTTTGTTAGCTGTAGCTTCCTCAGGCTTAAGGGGGTCAAGTGTATTCAATTCACCCACAGGTGCATGCCATTTATTGTAATTTATTTGCCAAAGGGCTGCCTGCCAGAGCTAAAGTCACATTCATCTTGTTCAAATCCTCTAAATTTGTTGAAACATTCAAGAGGCAATGTCAACAATGATTCAGTTTAAAAAATCACACCAAGAGATGTTTGGCATGGTGTACAATCTAGGTTGCAATTAGGTTTTATCGCTTGTTTATGGGCCAAATCAACTCCATCTCTACTGTCTTATGTTGAGTAGGATGTCAAAGTCCTTTTCTTTCTCAAGAAGAAAGAGTAATGGATTAATAGTCAAGAGACTAGGAGTGGCAGCCCTTATGCTATTCACTTTCCAACATTAGTATATACCAAACCACTATTGGTTTACACAATTTGTTCACTTTCTTAGCAGTATGAGACTATGAACCCATGACTAGTTACACCTTAAAAGTAATTATTCACAGATGGTGTAAACATTTTACTAAGGAGAGTCTAAAACAACAAGGTTGAAGGTATTAAATAGTCTTAAATAAAGTAAAAGTTCTTAGTGTGTAAGGCTGAAGAGAGACTAGCATATACTAGTTGGATAATATTTGCTCAATTTTGAGTTGCATTTATACAGTGTGATTGAATATTTTTCACGCAGATGCTGCATACAATATGACATTTTGTTAGTTGTAGCTTCCTCAGGTTTAAGGGGGTAAAGTGTATTCAGTATAGCATATACAGTAAGAAAGGGTTTTCTGTAGTTGGAAGTTATCAAAAGAAAAAAGTTCTAAAAAAACTTTTCTTGACAAATGTGAAAAATGATTGTTATTTAGTATTCCTAAACAATGATGAAGGAAGAAATGATGAAATATCTATAAATTCAAATTTTAAAAATAGGAAAATATAAAGAGATTAGTGTTGAACATTGAGTTGGAAATCATCAGCATCCCTACCAAATTATCAATCACTGAGCTTCTGTTTGGACTCTGGGAATGATGAGAAACTCATGATCTCATGAGCAAGCCTATACCCTCATTAGACAAATTTAACTGTCATTTAAAAAACTGTTAGCCAACATTTATTTCTATAGAATTTCCATGTACTGATAAACTTATGAGAATTAAAAGCAAATGTCAAGCTAAAACTATCATTCCTTACCATAATATATACTTTATTATTTGATTTTTTTTTGAAAAGTAAAATTCTGCTTTATTTTTAACTGCATGAGGACACTGACATGAAAATAAACAGGAAAGGAAATAAGTAATCTAAGACTGTGACTTTCCAATTTCATCCAGGTTGGGCTTGGTTTAAGTCTGAGTTGAAGTTATACGTGTTTCTTTATTGTGACCTATCTTACTGATAAAGAATTCCATAATTTTTCATCCCTTTACTAAATAAGTATAAAGATACTAAATGTCAATCTTCTTGCTAGGTTTTTTTTTTTTTTGGCGGTATGGGGGCCTCTCACTGTTGTGGCCTCTCCCGTTGCGGAGCACAGGCTCCAGACGCGCAGGCTCAGCGGCCATGGCTTACGGACCCAGCCGCTCCGCGGCATGTGGGATCTTCCCGGACCAGGGCACGAACCCATGTCCCCTGCATCAGCAGGCGGACTCTCAACCACTGCGCCACCAGGGAAGCCCCCTTCTTGCTAGTTTTAAGATACAGCTCATAAGTCTGTTGCAGGAAGGGGGTCCCCTTCCAGGGCCCAAGAGTGAGCTCTTGTCTAACACTTGGAAATGAATTGTCCAAGGAGACACAGGTACTGACAAAGCAAAAGACTTTATTGGGAAGAGGTACCGGGGTAGATAGCAGCAGGGTAAGGGAACCCAGGAGAACTGTTCAGCTATGTGGCTTGAGGTCTCAGGTTTTATGCTAATGGGGTTAGTTTCCAGGTTGTCTCTGGCCAGTCATCTTGCTTGGCGCATATTTGGTCTGACTCAGGGTCCTTCCAGGTGGCACATGCATCTCTCAGCCAAGATGGATTCCAGCGTGAGGGTTTCTGGGAGGTTGGCAGGACGTATCATCACCTCCCTCCTCCTTTCGGCCCCTCCCGAATTCTCTCGGTGGCAGCACCATGTTCTTTATCAGGACCACCTGTTGTGAGACAACTCAGGAAAGCAGTTATCATCCTGCCTGGCCAAGGCGGGCAGTTTTGGTCAACGGTTCCCTAACAATTCTGTTATCAATCTTGAAATGTACCTTGAGGCCTTATTTTTGGGGATGTGTGTACAGCTAATTTAACTTAGCTCAGTTATTAAACATGCTTTGCTGACTCTTCTAAGCCTTTTTTTTTTTTTACCTTTCTTGACTGATAATAAAGTGACTTTTTGATGGTGGCTCAGGTGGTGTGCAGGGGTGGATTACATTGTCCTTCCCCTCTTTCCTCATCACCTGCTTCCATCCATTAGTCT
Source organism: Monodon monoceros (assembly GCF_005190385.1). Taxonomy (NCBI): domain Eukaryota; kingdom Metazoa; phylum Chordata; class Mammalia; order Artiodactyla; family Monodontidae; genus Monodon; species Monodon monoceros. Next base: position 68,640,843 of record NW_021703772.1, read on the forward strand.
CTAAATAAATATCTGTTATTCCTTAGAACATTCCAGGGGTATTCTTGTTGGGATTTCCAAAAAGTCCTCTTAAATAGCATCATTCTTTCTTACCCAGTTCTGAATAATTTGAGAAATAAAGAAAGAATGATAGCATGGGAGCCAAAATATTGCCTTTGTTACTGATAATGAACAGATTTTGGTAGTAGATCTGTTCATTTGGAAAACTAATGTTCCTATCACCCCTGCCCTGCAGGTTGCTGGCAACCCTGGATAATTGGAAGAGGCCACCATCCCAAAGAGTGTTTCTGCAGCTGACAGCTTCCTCCCAAGAGGAAGGAAGGCAGAGGTGAGTCAAGTGCCTGGTTAATTGCCTCAAATTTACACATCAAACAGATCATCTCACCTTCCTAATGACAAAGAGAGGTGACCAGTTTGTTGAGAAAAAAATTCTTCCTCAAGTTAGATAAGAGTGGTAGTGGGGGAAATGTTCCCAATTAATGTACTCAGTGAGAAGATATGGTGGGGCGGGGTCTTTCTCTGCTGGTCACAGAAGCTTCACAGCACCGTTTTCTTCCAGAAGTCCCCTGTTCCAAAGGGATATCAGGTGAGGTTAAAACATACTAGTTAACACTATTTTTTACACTGTTTTTGACTAGTTTTTCTTCTAGCTTATACATTTTTTTCTTCTGGGGGCAGTCACAAGCACCCAAAACTCCTTAGCAAGTACCTGGCATTGCCACTGTGTTCCAACACTTACGCTTTTGTAGCCATTTATTAATGGTTACTTACTTCCTTTATTGTTTTCTATTAAGATCACATTGAAAAAATCTCTAGTTATTTATAATGAAGTATTTATATCATGACTTCCTTAGAACAAGAGAGGTTCTTAGTAAACATCACCCTATACTCAAATTTTAAACATAAAGAAACTGAAGTCAAGAGACACAGACTTACATGAGGTCTCAAAATTAAGGTAAATAACCACTTTTTAAAAGAAAACAACCGCGTCCTGATTATAAAATATGTTAAGTGACTAGAATATATATACTTTTGAATATATTTATTTTATAAATGTATATCTCAATTGATACTTACAACTCTGGAGGTATGTAATATTATTGTCCTAACTTTCTAGATAAGGAACTGAGGTTCAAAGGAATTATGCAATTATGCTGGTGTTAGAAAAGAATAGTTGCTTGGATTTGTAACATAAGAGAGAGCTGCAGTATATAAATTTTATCAAACTGGTGTTCAAGTAATTCTTCATTTCATTAATGTAGCCTATTTGGAGACTTTCTAGGATTCATTAGCGCAAATCACATTGCTCTCAGCTTCCTATACATTAGGTTTTGGTGAGTTTAGCTTTCTTAGGGTAGCCAATCAATTACTACTATTTCAACTGCTTTCCAGCTTCCAAAATTTGGTTGCTGTTTTCTACTCTACTGTTCTTTGGCTTTTTAATTTAACGTTCCTTTTTAGTGAGATTTTAATAGGGAGCAGAAGGAAGGAGGTGGGTTCAATCTGTCTACTTTAACCAGAAACTATACTTGGTGAAGATTTTGGTTTTGATTAATTTAAGCCAATAAACTAAACTCATATATTCTTCAACATAAATTATTTTTTCATATGTTCCCCATATTTTGCCTCTAGGTGTTTAAAGAATTTGTTGTTTTATACCTATTGTATATTCTAAGAAAGCATTATTAGTAAAACAAAAGTTAATAATTTTCTGATATTTATGTGCCCAGACAATTAGAGAATTCTCTTAGTAATTTCAAACTGCTTAGTCTTCCAGATAGGTAATAAATCCTTTGTTAATGATGCTTTACTCTTGAAATGCACTTTTTAATCTGATATTCAATGAGATATAGACAATCAACTGAGTTATGAAATAAACACCTTCCACACCTTTATTTGTACTTAAATTACACAACATTGGAATTAGTTGTGCATTTAAACATTGAATATATTGTTTATAAAATTGTCTACCTCTGGAGAGCATTCTTGAATTGATATCTGACTTTTAAAAATTTTGCTGTTTTATTATTTCTTTTTCTCTCTCTCTGTATAAATAATACAAATATATTTATATGATATATAAATGTATTTGATATATTTCTTATATAATTATAGAAAATTTTTCATTTTACTCAAACTTAATATTCTGCATATAATTATGTAAAATATAAATTATACTTTTTATAGTATCTTGCCTACACTTTTTTACTTTTTTGAATTTTATTTTAATTTTTTTAATACAGCAGGTTATTAGTTATCTATTTTATAAATATCAGTGTATATATGTCAATCCCAATCTCCCAATTCATCCTACCACCCCTGTCCCTGCTTTCCCCCCTTGATGTCCATATGTTTGTTCTCTATATCCATGTCTCTATTTCTGCCTTGCGAACTGGTTCATCTGTACCATTTTTCTAGATTCCACATAAATGTGTTAGTATACAATATTTGTTTTTTTCTTTCTGACTTACTTCACTCTGTATGACAAACTCTAGGTCCATCAATGTCTCTACAAATGACCCAGTTTTGTTCCTTTTTATGGTTGAGTAATATTCCTTTGTACATATGTACTACATCTTCTTTATCATTCATCTGTCGATTTCTTTATGATTTCTTTCTTTCTGCTAACTTTGGGTTTTGTTTGTTCTCCTTTCTCTAGTTCTTTTAGGTATAAGGTTAGATTGGTTATTTGCGATTTTTCTTGTTTCTTGAGGTAGGATTGTATTGCTATATATTTCCCTTTTAGAACTGCACTTGCTGCATCCCATAGGTTTTGGATGGTTGTGTTTTTGTTGTCCTTTGTTTCTAGGTAATTTTTGATTTCCTCTTTGATTTCTTCAGTGATCTGTTGGTTATTTAGTAATGTGTTGTTTAGCCCCATGTGTTTGTGATTTTTGTTTTTTTCCCCTGTAATTGATTTCTAATCTCATAGCATTGTGGTCAGAAAAGATGCTTGATATGATTTCAATATTCTTAAATTTACCAAGGCTTGATTTGTGACCAAGTTGTGATCTATCCTGGAGAATTTTCCATGTGCACTTGAGGAGAAAGTGTAATCTGCTGTTTTTGGATGGAATGTCCTATAAATATCACTTAAATCTATCTGGTCTATTGTGTCATTTAAAGTTTGTGTTTCCTTATTAAGTTTCTGTCTGGATGATCTGTCCATTGGTGTAAGTGAGGTGTTAAAGTCCCCCACTATTACTGTGTTACTGTCGATTTCCTCTTTTATAGCTGTTAGCATTTGCCTTATGTATTGAAGTGCTCCTCTGTTGGGTGCATATGTATTTATAATTGTTATATCTTCTTCTCAGATTGATTCCTTGATCCTTATGTAGTGTCCTTCCTTATCTCTTGTAACATTCTTTATTTTAAAGTCTATTTTATCTGTTATGAGTATTGCTACTCCAGCTTTCTTTTGATTTCCATTTGCATGGAATATCTTTTTCCATCCCCTCACTTTCAGTCTGTATGTGTCCCTAGGTGTGAAGTGGGTCTGTTGTAGACAGCATATATATGGGTCTTGTTTTGGTATGCATTCAGCGAGCCTCTGTCTTTTGCTTGGAGCATTTAATCCATTCACGTTTAAGGTAATTATCGATATGTATGTTCCTATGACCGTTTTCTTAATTGTTTTGGGTTTGTTTTTGTAGGTCCTTTTCTTCTCCAGTGTTTTCCACTTAGAGAAGTTCCTTTAGCATTTGTTGTAGAGCTGGTTTGGTGGTGCTGAATTCTCTTAGCGTTTGCATCTCTGTAAAGCTTTTGATTTCTCCATCGAATCTGAATGAGATCCTTGCCAGATAGAGTAATATTGGTTGTAGATTCTTCCCTTTCATCAGTTTAAATATATTGTGCCACTCCCTTCTGGCTTGTAGAGCTTCTACCGAGAAATCAGCTGTTAACCTTATGGGAGTTCCCTTGTCTGTTATTTGTGATTTTTCCTGTGTTGCTTTTAATACTTTCTCTTTGTCTTTAACTTTTGTCCGTTTGATTACTACATGTCTTGGTGTGTTTCTCCTTGAGGTTATCCTGCCTGGGACTCTCTGCGCTTCCTGGACTTGGGTGGCTCTTTCCTTTTCCTTGTTAGGGAAGTTTTCGACTATGATCTCTTCAAATACTTTCTTGGGTCCTTTCTCTCTCTCTTCCCCTTCTGGGGCCCCTATAATGCAAATGTTGTTGTGTTTAATGTTGTCCCAGATGTCTCTTAGGCTGTCTTCATTTCTTTTCAGTCTTTTTTCTGTATTCTGTTCAGCAGCAGTGAATTCCACCATTCTGTCTTCCAGGTCACTTATCCATTCTTCTGCCTCAATTAGTCTGCTATTGATTCCTTCTTGTGTATTTTTCATTTCAGTTATTGTATTGTTCATCTCTGTTTGTTTGTTCTTTAATTCTTCTAGGTCTTTGTTAAACATTTCTTGTACCTTATCGATCTTTGCCTCCATTCTTTTTCCAAAGTCCTGGATCATCTTCACTATCATTATTCTGAATTCTTTTTCTGGAAGGTTGTCTATCTCCACTTCATTTAATTATTTTTCTGGGGATTTATCTTGTTCCTTCATCTGGTATGTAGCCCTCTGCCTTTTTATTTTGCCTATGTTTCTGTGAATGTGGTTTTCATTCCACAGGCTTCAGGATTGTAGTTCTTCTTGCTTCTGCTGTCTGCCCTATGGTGGATGAAGCTACCTAAGAGGCTTATGCAAGCTTCCCGATGGGAGGGACTGGTGGTGGGTAGAGATGGCTGTTTCTCTGATGGGCAGAGCTCAGTAAAAGTTTAATCCGATTGTCTGCTGATGGGTAGGGCTGAGTTCCCTCCCTGTTGGTTGTTTGGCCTGAGGCGACCCAGCACTGGAGGCTACAGGCTCTTTGATGGGGCTAATGGCCCATCATTAATGGGGACTCTGGGAGGGCTCATGCCCTGCCACTGCTGCCAGTGTCCTTGTCCCCACAGTGATCCACAGCCACCCCGTGCTTCTGCAGGAGACCCTCCAACACTAGCAGGTAGGTCTAGTTCAGTCTCCTGTGGGGTCACTGCTCCTTCCCCCTTCCTGATGCACACACTACTTTGTGTGTGACCTCCAAGAGTGAAGTCTGTTTCCCCAGCCCTGTCAAAGTCCTGCAATCAAATCCCACTAGGCTTCGATGTCTGGTTCTCTGAGAATTCCCCCTCCTGTTGCCACACCCCCAGGTTGGGAAGCCTGACATTGGGCTCAGACCCTTCACTCCAGTGGGTGGACTTCTGTGGTATAAGTGTTCTCCAGTTTGTGAGTCACCCACCCAGTGGTTACGGGATTTGATTTTATTGTGATTGTGACCCTCATACTGTCTCATTGCGGCTTCTCCTTTGTCTTTGGATGGGGGGGTATCTTTTTTCATGAGTTCCAGTGTCTTCCTGTTGATGATTGTTCAGCAGTTAGTTGTGACTCCAGTGCTCTCTCAAGAGGGAGTGAGCGCACGTCCTTCTACTCCACTGTCTCTTGTCTACGCTTGTAATTACCTCTCCTATTGATTGTATTTTCTGTTTTTCTCTTTGATTAGATTTGCCAGATGGCTATATAATTTTTGGTGAAAAAATTCTCATTTGCATATCAATTTTACTGCTTTTTACACATTTTATGTTTAATATTTTCCTTTGTAATTTTCTTCATCATTTGTTAATTTAGTGAGTTGCATTTTTATCTCATTGATTTTAATTATTAATTTTCACAATAAAATAATTTAAAGTTAAGAATTGACACGTACAGCTTTGGGTACCTTTCATGTTTTTGTCAGGAAGTATGCTTTTTTCTGAATTATCTGGAAATGTAATGATGGTTTTGTTTTGGGTTGAGTTGTGTTCTCCTCAAATTTTTATGGGAAATTCTAACCCTCAGTGCCTCGGAATGTTCATCATTTGGAAATAAGAATGTTGTGGATGTAGTTAAGATGAGGTCATGTTGGAGTAAGGTGGGTCACTAATCCAGTATGACTGGGGTCTTTTATAAAAAGAACCTCATGTGGAGGGATAGACATGCATACAGGGAGAACACCACGGGAACATGAAGACAGAGATCAGGGCGATGCAAGTCCAGTCAGGGAGCACCAGAGATTGCAAGCAAACCACCAGAAACTAGGAGGGAGGTATGGAATTGATTCTCCCTCACAGCCCTTAGAGAGAACCAGTCTTGCTGACACCTTGATCTCAGATTTCTAGCCTCCAGAGCTGTAAGACAATACATTTTTGTTATTTAAACCACTTTGTAAACCATTTTGTAGTACTTTGTTAGGGCAGCCCTAGGAAACTAACATAATTACAATTTTCCTTATACTGTATAAGACGTTATACTGTAAAAGGATTTTTCCATTGCAAAAAAGCAGTTGTGAAATATTTTGAACTTTCCTGTTTAGATGAACACTAAATATCATTATTGTTAGAAATATCCCGAAGTCACTTGAAGTTTTGTTCTTTCAGAATATAAAATGTGATATATATCAACTTCTCTATTCAATAAATATTTATCCAGCTTATATGGTACCAAGCATTGCTATAAGTGCTGGGGAAACTGTAGTGAACAAGTCACATAAGGCCTGTACTTATGAAACTTAATATAAGTAACAGAGGAAAACACATAATAAACACATAAATAGATTTTCAGATTGTGTTACATCCTGTGGAGGAAATATAGAGTTGTATATTACAAAGTAAAAAGGGTAAGGCATGGAGAATGGTTAAAGAAGCCCTGTCTAAAGAGATGCCTCAAACCAAGACTCGAAGATTGTGAGGGACCCAACCAGCTAGAATAGTGAGGGCACATTCTGAGCAGAAGCATTAGTAAGTGCATCTGCGAGATAAGAATAAATATGACCTGTTCAGAAAGGAGACCAGGTTGGCTGGAACAAGGTAGAGAGTGGTTAGAGAAGTAGACCAGGAACAAATCATGTACAGCCAGAGAGTGGACCCTGCTGTGGTTTGGCATCTAGTGTCCATTTCTATTTTTCCTGGTGAGGAAACACAATTGTCTCAGTCCTGTGCAGAATTTCAGCTTGGATCTCTCCACCCAACTTTCCCAGAGGTAGATACTTGACTTGGGCCTGGCTAAGAAGCTTTGATATTACTCTGTCATATACCTGTGACCAAATCAGAGGAGGAGCGATTCCTGAAGGTGAGACATACTCTCTTCGGCAGCATGAGAACAAGGCATTTCATCATCGTGTAGATACCTAGTTATGATGCAGAGAGCCAGCCAAGAGTCAGAGAATGGATTCTGTAGACATCATCTAAGTCCTTCACTCAGGGAACTCTGAAGCCAGATCTATCCTGATGGGACACATCTATTTTGAGTTGGGTTTTTGGTTTATTAAGGTCATAATAGAAAGAGGTTATATGTATTAATTCTTCTTTATTAATTATATTGTTTTAATCATTTTCATTTTTTCTACTTATTCAGCCTTTGAATGATACCAGTATTTTTAAATCTCTCACTGCAGTTGTATTTCTGTCAACATTTCAGTGTATATCTCTTCATTACAGTTTATACCATTTTTGATATAAAATGACCTGCTTTGACTGGTTTGCTTGTTTTGCTTATTTTGGTCTGAGTTCCTTTTGCTAGTAGGAGAGGCCCAGCTTTCTTTTTTTTCTTTTGTTCTTTTTGAAGTATTTCATGTGAATTGATTATTATTAGTTTTTTCTTTTTTTTTCTTTTTCTTTTTTAAAATTTAAAAATTTTTATTTTTCTTTTTAAGCATCTGAATTCCTACCCTAATGTGCTAGGCCTTACATGCCCTGGTTCTTCAGTAACTTCTGACTTCATGGGCAGATATGAACAATCTCATTGCTGTAGCTACCCTGGTCTTCTTGCTAATCTTTAAATACTCCTGACACATTTTCTCTTTAATATGTATCATTATCAAGCATACTTCATGTTTTACTTAATTTATCTTGTGGATCACCTGGTTCTCCTAGTAAAATGCAATGCTATGAGGGAAGAGATTTCTGTCTGTTAATCACTCTATACATAGGACCTAGAATATTGCTTAGTGTATAATAGGTATGTACAAATACTTGTTGACTGAATGAATTGAAGATACATATATGCTTTTTAAAGCTATAATATTTAATTTTGGCATCTATTTCTATTACTTTGTGCTTCTGAGCTGTTCTTTTTTTCTATATATATAAGTAGTCTTTTTGTTTTTTGGTTTTTTTGGCCGTGCCACGTGGCTTTGTGAGATCTCAATTCCCCGACTAGGGATTGAACCCGGGCCCTTGGCAGCGAGAGCTCGGAGTCCTAACCACTGGATGACCAGGAAATTCCCAATAGTCTTATTCTTATTTGCTTATTAACTTCTGGAATTATTTCAAAGTTTGTCATATGCCTTTTAGTTAAATGAATGGTTTCCTTACAACTTTTCTGTGAAATTTATAAGCCAACATTGTACTATGGAATGAGGAGATTAAGGTTAAATTTTTGCTTCAGTACCTCCCAAATTCGTGACTTAGGCAAGTTCTGTAACCTCTCTGTGACAACTTCCTTATCCACCTCCACAACACATGATATAAAATAGTGGAAGAGAAACACAATACCTATAAGAAAGGCACCTGGTTGGAAAACAGCAGAATAGGAAATGCAGCAGTGTCTTCTCCACAGCATGTATTTCCTGCTGAATAGAAATAGTTGAGTCCCTGCCTGCCAAGGGAATAGGCTTCTGCATTGTCTCTGCTCTCAAGGGAGAGGCTCCTTCTCCATTGTCCTCCATGACCACAACAGAGAGCGCTCTTTCTCCGTCTACACTGCTTTGGTAGTCCACTTCCTGTTGTGGTGAGTCGGTGGCCCTAGGATTGAACATTTATATGTTGTTGTCAGGTCTTTAAGTGTATTTCATCAATAGAGTCTTCTCAAAAACTTAACAATCTTCTGTAATACTTGTTAGGCTAATAACTACAACCAAGATCTTGACTACACTCCTTTTTCTCCGCACGTCTAGCCTTTAGTTTAATGGCCTCTGCCTTGAGTCCAGGAAATAATGACCACGAATCAGATTTTCTTCTTAACCAAGTTTGTTCATTCTGCCTGGTGAAGAATGCCCAATGAAGGAGCCCTAGAATAGGCATGAGTCTCACTCTCAATAATCATATTTGCTGCAAAATTGCTTACTTCCTGATTCTCTGAAGGTATGAGCTTCAGCTCAGGGATAGAGAAATTGGTTTTATAAGCCTGGAAAAGCACCAAATGAAGGGATTCAGTCTGCTTAGAAGGCCTGTTATAGACAGAAAGCATGTTCCTTCTCAAGGTTGCATTTTCTTTTGTTTCTCCTTTCAGCTCAATCTTCCTTAGGCTGAATTTCTCTCTGTTGTATAGTCCTTTGCTGAAAGCCACAGTGTGAAACCAACTCATCAAACGTTTTGGATTTTTCATGTTATTTTTTCCTATTTCTATATCTCTCTAGTAGGAGGCCTGTTATGCTAGAAATAAAGCAAAAATGGTGGGGGGGTGTCAAGGTAGATAATGACTATTGATTAAAAGAATCAGCAAAGTCTGCCTGACTCAGGGCTTAATAAATGTTTATTGAATTATTTTACTTGGGTTCCTAGTTGCTTCTGACAGCTCTTAACATTAAGAATGTTTTGTTATTTGAAAAATCTTTTCTTAAACTCTTTCTCCCCTGATGCTTGCATTAATTAGTATGATCAGGCTGCCATTTGAAATACCACAGGTTGAGTGGCTTAAAAACACATAAATTTATCTTCTCACAGCTCTGAAGGCTAGAAGTTCAAGATCAAGGTGCCAGCAGAGTTGGTTTCTGGTGAGACCTCTTTGCCTGCCTTACAGATGGCTGCCTTTTCTATGTGCATCAGTGGGGAGAGAGACCCAGTCATTGGCTTAAGGCCCACCCTTATAACTTCATTTAATCTTAATTATCTCCTTAAGGGACCTATCTCCAAATACAGTCACATTGAGGATTGGGGCTTCAACATATGAATTTTGGAGAGGTACAATTCCATCTGTAACAACCCCCTTTTTAAGCAAAATTTTAGTAATAAGTTTCTCTTGGAGTATCTGTTGCTCTCACTGCAAATGACACAGTACCACTTATAGGACAGAGGAATTGCTCAGTAGTATTGATGAAATGGGAAATCTTTCACACTGAAGCAGATTAAGAATAATTAATATAGAATGTATTTAGTCAGAGGGTTAGAAAGGTACAATCACGTGATTATTGTGCTTGAAAATGTATGTTGAGTTGTTAATATGTGTGTTGAGTTTGCAATATGCCAAATTAATAGAAAGGGTAAAGGAGGTCTTAGTAAGATAGAGGAAGATACAAGAGAAAGTAGGAAGAAACTGTGAGGATTCTGCATTCTTGTAACTGTGAAAATGATGCATTCTGGGAAATATTAAGTCTGACCAAGTAGGGTAAAGGCTTCAATTAAGAATGGACTGTGCCACATATATACAATGGAATATCACTCAGCCATAAAAAGAAATGAAATTGAGTTATTTGTAGTGAGGTGGATGGACCTAGAGTCTGTCATACAGAGTGAAGTAAGTCAGAAAGAGAAAAACAAATACTGTATGCTAACACATATATATGGAATCTAAAAAAAAAGAAAAACCTGGTTCTGAAGAACCTAGGGGCAGGACGGGAATAAAGACTCAGACCGTAGAGAATGGACTTGAGGACACGGGGAAGGGGAAGCTGGGATGAAGTGAGAGACTGGCATTGACATATATACACTACCAAATGTAAAATAGATAGCTAGTGGGAAGCAGCCGCATAGCACAGGGAGATCAGCTCGGTGCTTTGTGACCACCTAGAGGGGTGGGATAGGGAAGGTGGGAGGGAGACGCAAGAGGGAGGGGATATGGGGATATATATATACATATAGCTGATTCACTTTGTTATACAGCAGAAACTAACACAACTTCGTAAAGCAATTATACTCCAATAAAGATAAAAAAAAAAAAAAAAGAATGCACCGTGCTGATTTCATTCCTAGTTTCCTTGGTTATCAGACCAAGGTAAGCCATTTATTATGAGTGCCTAATGCATTCTAGGCACTGAGCAGGCAGCAGTGAATTAAATGCAGGTGATGCCATGACCCATATCTCCTCAGCCTCTGGCCATAGGACAGTTCCTATGCAGGTTGACAACTTTTCCCAACTTTGCTTCTCAATCTAAACATTAGGCTTTTTCCAGCACTCCAGAAATTGTTCACCCCACACAACTGACAGCCCAGGAGAACTGGGAATGGAGCATTATCAGGAGAAGTCCCCTCAATGAGAGAATTCTGATGTACAGTCAATTGTGCTGTAATGCTTGTTTTGAAAATGTGAATTTGTTCCAACACAATGTATTAAGGAATGATTTGAGCAGATTCCCAAATCTTTTGTTTGTTTATTAGCATGACTTCTTCCATGAGAAACATTAAATTAGGGATTGGCAAACTCCGACCCATTGCCTGTTTTTGTAAATAAGTTTTCATTGGAGCAGCAGAGGCATGTTTGGTTTTTAAAAACCCTTTTTATGACTGTGGCAGTGTCTATATGGCCCTCAATACTGAAAATATTTACTCTCTGATCCTTTAAGAAAAAAGATGATACATACAGGTGGCCAACAAACACATGAAAAGTTGCTCAGCATCACTAATCATTAGAGAAATGCAAATCAAAACTATAATGAGGTATCACCTCACACCAGCCAGAATGGCCATCATTAAAAAGTCTACCAATAACAAATGCTAGAGAGGGTGTGGCGAAAAGGGAACCCTCTTGCACTGTTGGTGGGAATGTAAATTGATACAGCCACTATAGAGAACAGTATGGAGGTTCCTTAAAAAACTAAAAATAGAATTACCATATGACCCAGCGATCCCACTACTGGGCATATACCCAGAGAAAACCATAATTCAAAAAGATACATGCACCCCAATGTTCATTGCAGCACTGTTTACAATAACCAGGACATGGAACCAACCTAAATGTCCATCTACAGAGGAATGGATAAAGAAATATGGTGCATATACACAATGGAATATTACTCAGCCATAAAAAGGAATGAAATTGGGTCATTTGTGGAGACGTGGATGGACCTAGAGACTGTCATACAGAGTAAAGTAAGTCAGAAAGAGAAAAACAGATATTGTTTATTAATGCATATATGTGGAATCTATAAAAATGGTATAGATGATCTTATTTGCAAAGCAGAAATAGAGACACAGTTGTAGAGAACAAACATATGGATGTTAAAGGGGGGGATGAATTAGGAGATTGGGGTTGACATATACACATTATTGATGCTATGTATAAAATAGATAACTAAAAAAAAAAAATAGATAACTAATGAGAACCTACTATATAGCTCAGGGAATTCTACTCAGTGCTCTGTGGTGACCTAAATGGGGAGGAAATACAAAAAAGAGGGGGTATATGTATATGTATGGCTGATTCACTTTGCTGTACAGTAGAAACTAATACAACATTGTAAAGTAACTACACTCCAATAACAATTAATTAAAAAAAAAAAAGATAATCCCCGATTAGGTGAATGCAGGAAGCAACATGCAGCTGACGAAAGCCAAATAAAAAAAAGAAAGTGCACACACACACCTCGAACATCTCCCAGTGACCTGCATATGTTATGAACCACACCCAGTCACTCCTAGCCTTCCAACTTTCTATCAGATTTCACATAATTCTTCTTCTACCACTTTGCAGTAACTCACAAACTGCAACCCTTCCAGCATGCCCTTCCACAAGCCAACATCAGGCCTTCGAAGTATAATGCCATATTTATTGTAGATTTTATGTATTTCTTAAACTTTTAGCATGTGTGACACACTGTACTACCATTTAAAAAAAAATAAATTTATTTATATTTGGCTGTGTTGGGTCTGTTGCTGCGAGCGGGCTTTCTGTAGTGGCGGTGAGCAGGGGTTACTCTTTGTTGTGGTGCGCGGGCTTTTCATTGCGGTGGCTTCTCTTGCTGCAGAGCACGGGCTCTAGGTACACAGGCTTCAGTAATTGTGGCACGTGGGCTCAGTAGTTGTGGCTCACAGGCTCTAGAGCGCAGGCTCAGTAGTTGTGGCGCACGGGCTTATTTGCTCCGCGGCATGTGGGATCTTCCCAGACTAGGGATCGTACCCATGTGCCCTGCATTGGCAGGTGGATTCTTAACCACTGCGCCACCAGGGAAGTCCCTGTGCTACCATTTTTAAGGATTCTATCTTTTTTATGTGTGACTGATGAAGCTTTTGAGTATTGTGCTCCTAACTTCATTTTTCTCCATAAGCCCTGTGATTTTTATTGCATGGTTTTCTTTAGCACAGTGATTTTTTTTTAGGAACACATATGCCACATTCTATCAGAACTGGCTGTACTTTCTACACTCTATTTCTAGGAAGTTCTCCAGAAGAGTGCATCCCAATTGGCCAATCAGTGACTTGCTTATTAACAGACAGATTAAATGGCTTTTCTCTCTTCCCTGGCTCACTTCTCCCACTCCTTCTTTGTGCTTCCTTGGATCACTTTTCATGTAAGCCACTTTCTCCCAAGTCCTTGTCTCAGGCTCTGATTCTGGGGGAACAAATTAAGACAACAGGTTCCTGCCCTCAGGGAGCATACATCCTAATTTGGTAGAGAAACTATGATCAAGCAAATAAATGAGCAAACAACAAGCAAACAAGATAAATACAGATTGGGGTGTTTTATGTAGAAAATAGCCAGGGTGATGAGAGAAAAAAAAATGGGGGGACACTTTAAAAAGGATTCAGGTAAGGGCTCTCTGAGGAGGAGACATTTGTCTTGAGCCATGAAGGATGAAAATGAGCCAACCAGGGTAAAATGGTGATGGTGTTATAATGAGAAATACTAGAGGCAAACCACTCAATGGAAAAGGACCAGTGTGGTACATAATGTAGTTATATCAATACTTGAGGATGTGTTGGGCACTGCAGTGCTTGTCATTTCTCTTACTGATATGACAACAACCAGTACAAGTACACTATGTCTTGATAAAGCCACATTGTACTCACTGTATGGAAGGGTCCACAGGCTGCAAGCATTTGTGAGTCAGCATAGGTGGGTAGAAATGCTAGCAACTCACTGCCTCATTTGTTTTCCCTGCCCTTTACTGCTATGAAAATAGAATTTTCAGAGAAAGATAAGAACCAACAAGTGTGGTATAAAACTACAATATGTGGTACAGATAAAGCATCTAAAATGACCCTGGGGATCCTCAAGTCCCCAGTAGAGGGTCTCAAGAAACAGTGATGACTTTGACATTGCATTGACAGTTGTCATGGAGAGTGGTCACAGTCACGATGCTGATTGATTATCAACCCTCAGTGCAGAAAAAAAAAAGAAAAATATTGTCAACTATTAGACTTCTTGCCAGTTTGGAAGAAACATAATTTGAACATTCGTTATAGGACTGGCTCCTAAAACTTAAGGTATCTTATCAAAAAGAAAGGAACAGAGGGAAGAAAGGATGGGTCAAGAGAAATGACACTGTGAGTGTCTACATGTCATCACTCTCCGGCACATTTTACATGTTATCCTACTCATCTTCACAGTAACCATATGTGATAGTCTACCCAACTTTTATATACAAGGAAACTGAATCTTGGAGAGGTTCCACAATTTGCCCAAGTTCACAGAGCTCCTTCAAACCAAAGTGTATCTGGCTTCATGCTAACAGAGAAAAAAATCAGTTACTAATATAGACTGAGTGGATATGAGTAATTTTAAAGAAAAGAACAAACATGGAAAGAAATGAGTGCCAGCTTTAAGGCTTCGTTTAGAAAGGGTTGGAAAGGAGAGAAGACAAGAAATGCTGCAGTGGGACCTGAGGTTGTCTCAAATGTATTGTATGGTCTTTAGCAGTGGATCATCACCTCTGCTAAGATACACGGTGTTGGGCTTACTGTCAGTAATTAAACATTTGTGCTGATTTTGAAGAATTTTATGGACATAGTAGGGAAGTCAAACTGATATAATTGTTTTGCTAATTGCTAATCAGCCTCAATATAATGGCAGGTGTTTGCATTTGTGTAGTTAGGAAGAGGGCTAGAATATCATTTGTAAGAAATCCTACACTAAAATTTAAGTGAGAACTGTATCAGTTGACTAAATTCTGTCTCATAAAGCAGGTGGTTTTAAATTTTTTTTTTTTTTTTTTTTTTTTTTGGTGATATGTGGGCCTCTCACTGTCGCGGCCTCTCCTGTTGCGGAGCACAAGCTCCGAACGCGCAGGCTCAGCGGCCATGGCTCACGGGCCCAGCCGCTCCGCGGCATGTGGGATCTTCCAGGAACAGGACATGAACGTGTGTCCCCTGCATCGGCAGGCGGACTCTCAACCACTGCGCCACCAGGGAAGCCCTGAAATTTTTTTACGTTATAAGATTATATTAAGATGCAGTTTCTCTAGCTCTTTTTCTACCATCTTTATGACAGTGCACTGATATACATCTAGATTTGTCTATCTAGTCTTTTTTTTGCACATTTAGGAATGAGGCGGTTAATGAGCTAATAGGATTACTTAATATGGAAAAGTATGGAGCTAAAGTAAAACCCATCAAAGCAGCACCATTTTGTTTTCCCTGCTCTTTCCTGCTATGAAAATAAAGGGCAGGGAGAACAAATGAGGCAGTGAGTTGCTAGCGTTTCTACCCACCTATGCTGACTCACAAATGCCAAGTGTGAACTTCGGTCTTGCAGGCTGTGGTCCCTTCCATACAGTGAGTATAACGTGGCTTTATCAAGACATAGTGTACTTGTACTGGTTGTTGTCATACCAGTAAGGGAAATGACAAGCCCTGCAGTGTCCAACGCATCCTCAAGTATTGATATAACTTCATTATGTACCACACTGGTCCTTTTCCATCAAGTGATTTGCCTCTAGTATTTCACATTTCCAAGCTTTCCTCCCCCGTTCTTCATCTCTTTTTCTTCCTTTAAACTCTTCTTAAATTTATCTCCGTATATTTCATATTTAACTTCATAAATTTATTCATAAATTTAAAATTTAAAAAAATTTATCTTCATTCTTTTTAAAAATCCTTTTCTTATTTGCATTATCCTGCACTACTGTACTTTGTGTTTAGTCTTCAAGTTGGCATATTTTCT
This sequence comes from Monodon monoceros, assembly GCF_005190385.1. NCBI lineage: Eukaryota > Metazoa > Chordata > Mammalia > Artiodactyla > Monodontidae > Monodon > Monodon monoceros. Next base: position 68,656,946 of record NW_021703772.1, read on the forward strand.
GTGACAATAGGGATTCTCTGTGCATAAATGCTGTTTGAAATTTTTTATGTTCTACTTGAAAGACAAAACCCTATTAGTGACAGAATGTCCTGTTGGTCAAATAGGTTAATCAATATATCAGGAAGTTTGGGGAAATTGCTACAAACATACACTGCACTGTATTATTTTTTTCATAACTGTTTTACCAATATGAAGAAGGTGAAGAAGGAAGTAACTGCTAATCTTTATCTGAGTCATGTCTTTACAGGAAACATCAGACAGTTAAGATATCCTCTCACCATTTTGTTTTCTGAAGTCTCCTCATCATTTTATGTTTCAACAAACTGGCTAACCTAAGAACAAAGGACCTACCCTCTCTCATACTCCAAAAAATGACTCACCTCCACCTCTCCTCAGTGATTCAGATTAGACCCATCTCTGTTCTTCTTCGTGACTCCCATAAGACTCACTGATAATTTTCCTGTTTACCTGCCTCTATAAAACTGTTCTTCATTAATGAACATTCTCACTATTGTAAAAGCCTTAATAGAATCATATCCTTAATTGTCCAGTGCCTTTTGTTTTTCAAAGAGAGTTAAATAACTTGGAAGAGACACTTGAATTCACACTTGGCAAAGGCTTTTACCCCACCCATTCTTCTTTGCGTGAAGAACATGGCATGTAGCAGCTAGCTGGTTCTGTTCACAAATTCTTGGCACCAGTATGGCTCCTAAAGCAGAGGACACTGTGTTGAAGTTCATCACTACCAAGTGATATGAGTTGAGTATCATAGGATGACCTTCTACTCCAGAGTATCTTATTCCTACCTCACTGGTACACACTCACAGACCTAGCAAAAATACATGCAAAGGTTTCAGTTCAGCGACTAACATGTAGTGAATGTTCTATTAATAGTACTTTTTACTATTATTGTTAACCAAGTACTCACAATTCTTCTAGTAAATTACACTTTCATTTCTTTGGCTTGGAAGGCCTTCCATATCTGAGATACTCACTAGTAAATGCATATCCTCTTGGAATGGGTGATATCTGAACCTATTATTGGAAAAGTTCTAGATTAGTATGAATTACAACAACAGAGGAGCCAAAGCATTCTCTGTAGTAATGGGTGGCCAAGAAAGGAGAAGGTGCCACAAACAGTCTTTTTATAATATGGCCTTCTACTGGTCGCTCAAGGTCATGGCTACATGTTAGAGTTTCATGTTATTATTAACAGAATAACAAATTTATACTTTATACTCAGATGTGCACAGAAAACATACTTTGCTTACTTTCTATAATGTATTGATATCTAACTTTCCATAAAAACATCCCACCGCCACATTACATATATATCCATTCTACTGATAAAAAAAATCTATATATATTTAATATATACAGATATATCTTTTTCCTTTTGTATCTATTCCAGAAAAAAAACTAACTAGATGTAGTTCAATCTGGTGAACTCATTCCAATCTGATAACTTAATCTCTGTCTCTTTCATGTCAAAACAAATCTTTAATATCCCTTCCTCTTCCTCCCTATTCCTTTCCTAGGTAGATAGTCCCAGAGGGCAAAATTGCCCCTAGTTGAGAACAACTGGTCTACCATTGATCTATTTATATTTGAGCTTTGTCATTTTTCAGCTCTATGTAACCTTGGTTAGGTCACGCCACTACTCTAACCCTTAGATACCTCATCTATAAAATGTGTATAATAATAACTACTGCACAGGAGTGTTGTGAAGACTAAATGACAAATAAGGCTTATATGACATTGTATCTGAGGGGACTGGGAAATGAAGACTGGACCTTTGATCCACATGGTAACTTTTATGCTCCTTGGCAAATGCTGTGGTGTGGCTAATTTGGGCTACCCTCCAAACCAGTAATTGCTGGTCCTGTTCAGCTATTGAAGCCATCTTGTCTCAGGCACTTGTCCTTGGTCAGGAAGTCTTCACACATGTTGGCTGCTTTGTCCAGATCCCAGGCCTTTGCAGATTTACCACCTTATCAGTTTCTCTGGGCTCTTCAACCGGAGCACACAGAACACCTGAACTCCCTATGCTTTATACAGGGCTTGGGAACCAGAAGCATTTCAAAGATTTTCTAGACACTTCCTTTGTTTGTGCTATACAGTGTTCCCACATCATGATGGATGTGACTGTGTTGAGCTACACATAGAGGTTTGTGTCTTTCCCAAAAAAATATCCGTTGCCAGTGCTCTCCAGTCCCCCATCCATTTCAGCATTTCTCCCATTCTACTTTCACATCCTTCATTTCCCACTTTGGAAGATGGAAAGCAAGGACACATGTGTCTGATCTTTCTACCCTCTCCACATGTCTGTCTGCTCTTGGTTACAATACACTGGGGCCATAATGGGTGAAATTTCTTTATTTTCACCATCCTATTTAAGGCAGAAACCACCCAACATCCACTTTCATGTCCCATTTTCCACTGGGACAGTGGATCCTAAGGACTTGAAGAGACTCTGCTGGCTAGGACAAACAGGCATCTCCATGGTAAGCAGCATGAGAGAAAACCAGATGGATTACTCTCAAATGCACTGTGTGAGACTCTTGGTATTTAACATGATTCTCTGGAGTAAACACCAAAAGCAATTGAGCTCTAGTTCCCCAGAAGGCCAGCTGGATGAGGGCTCTTTTTTGACCTGCACTGAATTTAATTAGATTAAAAAAATAAAGACATAAGACATCTCTTGCAAAGCTTAATTTGTGGACAACTCACATCTGCTATGAAATGTTGTTCCTCTCCACTATAAGTTCAAAATTTCTGATGTTTTGCTTAATATTCTCAAGGACTAATGACATAAATTGATATTTTTAACTTAAAATAGATTTCTTCTTCCTCAAAGTGCAATTTTAGCTGATTTACATTTGCATGCTTTGCACAGGCTTTCATAGTTATTTATTTCTCTGAAGGAAATCGAACATTTGCAATTTATTATGCTAGAATGTCCTTGAGTTTCCCCATCATCATATAGTATGATAAGTATGTCATAGTTGCTGTATCTATATTTTTAACAGTTGTGGCTTTTAAGAATTTGAGGATTTTAGAGATAAGACATACTTAACTTACACATTAATTCTTTACGCTGTGCAAAATATCTAAATCAATAAACATTTTAGAAGAAAAAAATCAATACTGCCCAAACTCCAGTGAGTAGAACATGTCCTTGTGCTTCAGGTAAGTGCTGAAGTTCTGTGGGGAGACGCATAATTGGGTTGATTCTGTTTTTGGCTTTGTGATGCATCTTGATTATGATACATGTTATATTACCAGTGTCCCTTGTTGCGAGAAACCTATGCATTCAGGATCAGAGCCACATTTTCACTGTATATGTTTAGTGTGTGAGGGACATCTTGGGTCATCTGCTTAAAGATATGAGGAAGTGACTATAAGAACAAAACATTAAAGATGTTTTGTAAACTGATGATTTATTTATTTTCATTTACCAGACCATGGTAATAGAGAAGTATAGTGTTTTACCTAACCCTGGAAAAAAGAAGGAACATCAGAAATAACTGAGTTCTAATTCCCCAGCAACAGACCAGATGAGGGCCCTCCATTGACCTCTACTGAATTCAGTTTAATTAAAAGAAAATAAATAAATGAGACATTTCCTGCAAACAACTCAAAATGTTAAGTAAATTTGTTATAACTAGATAAAGGAATACAGCTATAATCTCATTAGACGTTACCCCCCAAATCATATTTCTTTAAACATTAGTGTATTTTCTATAGTTTAGAGTCAATTGTTTGTTTGAAAAGTTAGGCATCCCTAACTTCCCAAGCCATGGTTGCTGCATGTGTTCTTTTCAGTTATAATTAGGTGCCAAGGTGCATCCAGGTGGATCAGTTGGGGTTCACAGGTATTCCTCTTCATCACCTCCTATGGACTTAATTGTGTCTCCTCCCAAAATTCATTTGTTGAAGCTCTAACCCCTCAATGTGACTGTGTTTGGAGATGGGGCTTTTAGGAGGTAATTAAGCTTAAATGAGGCCATAAGGGTTGAGTCCTAATCCGATAGGATTAGTGACCTTACAAGAAGAGGGAGAGAGAGAGAGAGAGAGATCTCTGTTCATGTGCCTGCCTCAGGGAAAAGCCATGTGGACACACACTGAGAAGGCAGCCATCTGCAAGCCGGGAAAAGATCTCTCATCAAAGCTCAACCATGCAGGCACTCTGCTCTCAGGCTATCAGCATCTAGAAGTGTGAGAAATTGATTCCTCTTGTTTAATCCTCCCAGTCTACAGTATCTTGTTATGGTAGCCTGAGCTAAGACAACACCATTTTGTAAAAGCATCCCTACCTCTTTCTAATCAGTGTCTATTGCCTCTGCTGTTATGATGATGACTCTTCTTGCCTGCTGGCCCTTGGTCACAAGGAATCGAAAGAGCCACAGTGGCAGCTGTAGCTTGTAGTTCAGTGAGTCCCTTGTGGTGTCCCAAGAGTGCACCCTGTTTTGGAGACTGTATCCTCTAACCCCATAGAAACCAGAGTTGCCAGGATAGAGAGCATAATTTTTTAAATAGGTATTTGGGAGTGATGGTAAGAGGGGCCAATCCTTCTAGCACCCCTGAGTTCTCAGATCAATGCATTCTTATTGGGATCACAGTGCCATGTATAGCTTTCTGATTTAGTACATATATAATGAGTCCTGAATGATGACACCAACTTCTTGCAGAGTACTGCTTCCAAGCTGACACTTTAACACTGTCTTCAACAGGCTAACCCTATATTAGAGGAGACTAGCTACTTCTGGATGTTGCAGTATGAGATGTAACCAGTGGATCGCAACCTTATAGGCCCATTCTTGCATATTCTTTGCTGTAAAATGGGTCCTTGGGTTGGATGCTGCATTATGTGGAATTTAATGCCTGAGGATCATGCATTCCCTAAACCCATGGATAGTGGTTCTGGCTGAAGTTTTGTAGGCAGGAAAGGCAAATCCATACCTGGGAGAGGTATTCATCTCTGTGAGGATAAACAACTGGCACTTCCAGGACAGAATGTCTAGTGTAGTTAACTTTGCATCAAGTGACCACTTGATCTCCTTGAGGAATTGTGCCATGTTAGTGGCTCAGTGTTGGTCTTTGTTGCTGACATGTTGGACATTCAGGGGCAGCAGTAACTAGACTGACCTTGGCAAGTGCACTGCTAGAATAAATGATATTTTAGGTACCTGCATGCAGGGATTTGATCAGTTTCTTTTTTCGGTTATTAGCATAACTTTCAACCATCATGTATCATATTTCCAATGTTTTTTTTTTTAAAATCTACCCTTTTACCATGCAGGCTGACAAAATAACTATGAAAGCGGAGAGGTGCCATGCTAAAAAGATTCATAGGTTTGGCAGAAATATAAAGGTTTTGTGCTTCAAAGCAAGAAATGTCACCAACTGACTGGGTGTGCTTTGGCACCTTAATATATATGTTTTCCCACATCAAAAGTATGTGTAAGCATATCCAATCTTATTCTCGGAAGTTTTTATGAAAAATATTACCTAGTGGGAAACAAGACATTTTTTTCTGTTAGTTTCTCAGTGTGAATACACTTTATTCTTATGGCTTAATAGGTATAGGATACAAATACTTCTTGAATTTGCCATTGTTTGCCTTGATAAAACAGAGTCAGTACAGTTTTTTTTTTTGATTAAGGATTCTTTTTCACTCTATGTTCAAACTACCTCTCACATCTATTGGCTTTAAACTAATCTCAGCATCTGTCTGCAGGGTTCTTCACTGTTTACTGTTTCCTCCGTATATAGTTTCATCCATCTGTGAAAATCCCAGTTTTTCTTCTGCTGCTTTTTTCCCTGAGATAAATTTTCTCCTTCCTTTAGAGTCAAATTCATCAAAATAGGTATTTCATTTAGAATATGAGTAGTAATGTATATCAAACTTTCTTCATTGTTATACAAATTGAACTAGTAATACTAACATATATTTGATTTATTATTTACAAATATATGTACATATATAATATAATATATTTACTATACCTTGCTCTGAAAATCTGTTTAATAATTTTAAATGTTTTGTTTGGTAGTGAAAGCTACACTCTCTTAAGAAACCACTCCTTAGGAAATCTAGAAGTACTGCTGAGTTTAAATTCAAGTAACATGGCTACAAGCTAATTACTATGTTATGTGTTAAAAGGAAGTATTTTTCTTATTTAAAACTGAGAAAAATGGTATCTCTTGAGGAAAGAGTTGTTTATAAATAAAATCTCTACTTCCTATCCCATTTATTCTTTATCTCAATCCATTCTGAATTTTCCTCTATCATTCAATTTAATTAACTTTGCCAAGGTCACAAATGTTTCCCAAATCCAGTGAACACTTATTAGTTCTTATCTCACTCAGTGGACTTAGGTTTTCATAGTTGAACAATCCTCCTTTGTAAATCACATTTCTATCTTGGCTTTCATGATGCCATGTTCAAATGTTTGTTTTGCTTTTCTCCTCTCTTACCTCCCTGGCCACTATAATTTGATCTCCATTTCTGGCTCATCAAAATGTGGTGCAGTGTTTTATGAAGCCGAACTTGGTCTTACACACCTGGCCAATTATATTGGCCAGCTATTGCTGTAAAACAAACAAGTACAAAATTTCAGTGGCGTATGATATTAAAAATTTGCTTCTTCCTACGTGTGTGTGGGTTGGCTGGAGAGGCTCTGCTGACCTTGGCTGGGCTTGTTCATGCATCCATAGACTGGGGGTTGGATAGATAGGTGGAATTAGCTGGGCAGCTTTGATTCAAACTGAAGGTCTGCCAATAAGGCAGGTGGCTGTGCTTTATGTGTCTCCCATTCTTCTAGATTGCTGGGCTAGACAGAGCATGTTCTTCTTGTGAAGATGGCAGAGGTGTAACGGGGAAAGCCAAAGCATACATTGTTTGTAAAGATTAGATTCAGAACTGGCACACTACCAATTCCATCCTTATTCCACTGATCAAAGAACATCAAGAGTACAAAGTCAAGAAACATCAAGATACACTCTGCTTTTAGTGCAAGAAAGTGAATTATTATGTGACAAAGGACGTGGTTGTAAGGATAAAGAATTGGAACCATAACTCAACCTACCATACTAAACTTACTTTTGCCCCATAGCAGGATCTTTGCACATAATGTTCCCACTTTCTGGAATATTCTTCCTTTTAATATTTGCCTAACTGTGTTTTATGCAAGATTCATCTTTTCAGAAGTATCTTTTCTGACCCTTATAGAATAATCAGCAATCTCCTCTCACTTATTCACAGTACCCTATTGTTTCCTTATGGCAATGTGTAGTATTCTATGTATTATTTTATTTGTGTTTTTGGTTGTTTCTTCCTCCACAATTCAAGCTTCATGAAAGCAAAGAGGAGGTTTGTCATGTTCATCACTGTCCCTCAGCACCTAATGCAAGTTCTTGCATATGGTATTTAGTCAATAAATATTTGTTGAGAAATAAAATTAAAAATATGACTGGCCTATTTGGTATTTTTTTATTGCAACGTTACAGGAAAAAAGGTAGAATCAAAAACATTATACCTAGCTTTTTATGCCCTAAATATTTCTTTGTTGTGGTTGAAAGGACGAGGCCAGTAAGACAGTTATTAAGGATAATGAAGTCTTATTTTCGTTTTCTTTTCTTCTCCTTTTTTGTTTCAGATATTTTGTTACTGTTAGAAAAATTTCATTTTCTAACCTACAGTGAAATAACATCACAAAAGCAAAGAGACCAGTTAGAACATTATTGGAATTGTCAAGATGAGATAATGACTTGGAGTAGATTGGCAAAACAAATAGGAGATTTGGGAGGAAGATAGTGAGTTCTACCATGAACATGCAGAGTTGAAGGGGTTTATGAAACATTTAGTAGGCCATTGGGAATGTAGGCCCAAGAAAGATATCTAGTAGGTCTCAAGAAATGTAGGCTGGAGAAATAAATTTGTTAAATGCTAATAGATAGTAATTGTAGCCATGGCAGTGGGTAATATTGTCTCTAGAGAATAAGTAAAGAGAGAGAATGAAAGATGAATTTTTTCCTAAAAAGCTCCAACATTTAAAGTTTAGTTGGAGAAGATGAAACAAAAAATGAAAATGAGAATACACAATTAAAAAGGTAGGAGGAACAGTATGCCATCACAGATCACAGTGGAAGACAATGTTTTCTGAAAGAGAAAATAGTAAACTAGGTTGACTGCTGTTGAAAGGTTAAATACAATATGAGAAGAAGAGTATCCATTGGATATGGACATGTAGAAGGCCTATTTTATGCTATCAAGAACAGATCAGAGGTGTCCTGTGGGTGGAAGCTAGAATAGAGTAGACTGCACATCAAATAAGGGCCAGAAATAAAGTAAGCAGGTGTAGATTTCTCTCTGAGAAGTTTCTCCAGGAAGGGGAAGAGGTATGAATGTAAAATTATCCTTCCTCCATATAAGTCTTATATCACTCCTGGGATCTTTTTCTTCTCCCTTGTCACATGAAGTAGTCAAATATCTAGATATGGACTAGTTAGCCCTGGGTTTGACTCTTACCCCCACCAATTACCAGTTATTTTATTTAAGCTCTGAGCCTCAGTTCCTCATATGTAAAAATGGGGATAATAATACCAAATCTACTGTCGTCCATAAGTATCAAAGGCATGATTCATGAGAATATGATTGTCATAGAGGACATGTTTCATAAAAATTTGATTTTAAAAGGGTAATTTACAAATACTTTAGAAACAAAGTACACTTTGTCAAACTGAGGGCCTTTTAAGATATTTTAAAAATTAATTTCTTGTCTTTCACTTTGGTTCTATACTTTGTTTTACTCTTCTGTGATAGTATTTTCATTTCTCTTCACCTTTTTTTTCTTCATTAGTATCTATTCCATCAAGGTTTGGAAATACTTTATGTTCTTTGTTCTCTCTTTGACTTTCTGATTACCTGAACCTTTCTCCCTGGGTGCCTCCAGTATCCTTACATAATAGTTGCAATGTAGATGATTCCCCAGACTGCATTTCCTTCCCTTACACCCCAGTCTCTCTGGGCAAGTATTTATTTATGTCATTTGTTACTTATCTCTTGGGGGTCCTATTAATATTAACCACTAAAACAAAATGGTTCAGTAGTTTACTCTCACACAGCATGTATTTTATGATGGACAGTTATTGTCTGTCAAGCACTGTCATATATAACACCCTTTTTTTTCTTATAATAACCCTATGAGGTATGTAATTAGTATTATCCTCATTTTGTCGATGAGGAAACTAAGGTACAGAGAGGTTGAGAAACTTGTCCAAGAAACACAGTTACTAAATGGTGAAATTATCATGCTCTACAGGTCCATAGACTCTTGTTGCAACTCCAAAATCCAAAAATTCTAAAAACCATACATTTTAAAATTCATTTTCTGGCAAGAGAAACTTAACCTTAACACGACAGTCCAGGTGCCTAAGATGGCAGTTATATCAAGACAAAACTTTTTTCAGCATAAAGACACCCAAACATGTTTGCAGGTGGAAGGGAAGGTACTCATGGAAGAAAAAGAAAATACGTTATTTCGACACATATATACTTAACTATATTTTTTCTACTTGACACTATGATTAGTTCTGAGTATTCAGTGATGAACTCAGCATAGTCTCTGGCCTCCTGGAGTCCATATTGCATAGAGGATAGAACAAGATTTCAGAGGCGGCAGGAGGAGATGGGATTTAAGCAGTGTGATGCAAAGTGTGGTCCAGTGATGGCAGCATCAGCACTACCTGGGAGCCTCGCAGAAATGCAAATTCCCAGGCTCTCAGGCCCACTGCATCAGAGTCTCTGCCAGTGAGGCCTTGGAATCTGTGTACTAACACACTCTTTACCTGGTTCCTATGCACACTCAAGTGTGAGAATCACTGATCTAGAGCACATGTAGATGGATCAGCCTTGTTAGGAAGAAAGAAACGAATGGGAAAAGATAGTGAAGTCCTGAGGTATGGTGAAATGAGACAAGATAGGTAACACCAGATGTTGACTTTTTATTGAAGTAGGAGTGAGGTCACCTGCTGAGCATATACTACCTGCTTTTGGTCCCTCTGCAGTTATATCTCCCACTATGTCCCTACATAATCTGCACTCTAGCCAGTGTTTCCTAAACACAACTAGCACCCTTTCTATCTCCTAGTCTTTCCCATTTATCTGAAGTGCCTTCCTGTTTCTCTAAATTTATTAAGGTGTCCCCTCCCCACTTTGAGTCAGTGTAGCCTTCTCATAGAAATGCCTTTCTTAGGAATTCCTGTTGCAGCCTGTAGAATATAGGTTTACTACAGTACAGACTCTGAAGCCAGGTGAATGGGTTTATATCACCTCTACAACTTAACATGTGATTTGGGGGAAAGTTTTAAGTTGTCTGAACTTCAGTTTTTTCATTGTAAATTGGAGATGATAATAGTATCTACCTCACAGGTACCCTTGGCACATAGTAAGCAATCTTTAAATGTTAGCATTTATTATTACCTATTCCATGCTTGCTGTCAGCATATGCTATCTACATAGTTATTTTCTATATATATATCTATATACAAACATGCATACATCATACATATATATGTATACACACATATATGTCACACACATGCACATACAGGTTCTCTTTTTACTTGAAAGTCAGGGCCGAATCTTAGTTGCACAACTCCATCTATCTCCAAACAGCTGTCTGAGGAGTTAATAAATGCATTGAATAAATGATGATATAATAGTTCTCCATTTTATGCTTTCTGTTTTGAGTTCTGGTCCAGATCATCCCTCTTAACATAGCCTACACAGTATCTCAAAACTATATTTCATATTATTGCTTTGATGGGTTCATTATTAGCCTCAGAGGAGAAAACAGTGATATGATAAGAACACTGAGCCTTGAATTTGAACACATCTATTTCAGGGTTTTTCAATCTCAGCACTATTGGTGCTTTAAGGCACCAGTTGTATTGGCACTGTGTAGTTGATAGTTATTTGTCCTTTGTATTGAAGAATGTTTGTCAGTATCCCTAGCTTCTACATACCGGATGCCACTAGTGCCCCCCTTTTTTTTTTCAAGTTTTGAATTTTATTTTATTTTTTTATACAACAGGTTCTTATTAGTCATCAACTGTATACACATCAGTGTATACATGTCCATCCCAATCGCCCAGTTCATCCCCACGCCCCCACGGCTTTCCCCCCCTTAGTGTCCATACCTTTGTTCTCTACATCTGTGTCTCAACTTCTGCCCTGCAAATCAGTTCATCTGTACCATTTTTCTAGGTTCCACATACACATGTTAATATACGATATTTGTTTTTCTCTTTCTGACTTACTTCACTCTGTATGACAGTCTTTAGACCAATCCACGTCTCAGCGAATGACCCAATTTCGTTCCTTTTTATGGCTGAGTAATATTCCACTGTATATATGTACCACATCTTCTTTATCCATTCATCTGTCGATGGGCATTTAGGTTGCATCCATGACCTGGCTATTGTAAATAGTGCTGCAATGAACACTGGGGTGCATGTGTCTTTTTGAATTATGTTTTTCTCTGTGTATATGCCCAGTAGTAGGATCATATGGTAATTCTATTTTTAGGTTTTTAAGGAACCTCCATACTGTTCTCCATAGTGGCTGTATCAATTTACATTCCCACCAACAGTGCAAGAGGGTTCCCTTCTCTCCAGCATTTGTTGTTTGTAGATTTTCTGATGATGCCCATTGTAACTGGTATGAGGTGATACCTCATTGTAGTTTTGATTTGCATTTCTCTAATAATTAGTGATGTTGAGCAGCTTTTCATGTGCTTCTTGGCCATCTGTATGTTGTCTTTGGAGAAATGTCTATTTAGGTCTTATGCCCATTTTTGGATTGGGTTGTTTGTTTCTTTAATATTGAGCTGCATGAGCTGTTTATATATTTTGGAGAGTAATCCTTTGTCCGTTGACTCGTTTGCAAGTATTTTCTCCCATTCTGAGGGTTGTCTTTTCGTCTTGCTTATGGTTTCCTTTGCTGTGCAAAAGTTTTGAAGTTTCATTAGGTCCCATTTGTTGATTTTTGTTTTTCTTTCCATTACTCTAGGAGGTGGATCAAAAAAGATCTTGCTGTGATTTATGTCAAAGAGTGTTCTTCCTATGTTTTCCTCTAAGACTTTGATAGTGTCCGGTCTTACATTTAGGTTTCTAATCCATTTTGAGTTTATTTTTGTGTATGGTGTTAGGAAGTGTGCTAATTTCATTCTTTTACATGTAGCTGTCCAGTTTTCCCAGCACCACTTATTGAAGTGACTGTCTTTTCTCCATTGTATATGTCTGCCTCCTTTGTCATAGATAAGTTGACCATAGGTGCGTGGGTTTATCTCTGGGCTTTCTGTCTTGTTCCATTTATTGATGTTTCTGTTTTTGTGCCAGTACCATATTGTCTTGATTACTGGAGCTTTGTAGTGTAGTCTGAAGTCAGGGAATCTGATTCCTCCAGCTCCGTTTTTTTCCCCTCAAGACTGCTTTGGCTATTTGGGGTCTTTTGTGTCTCCATACAAATTTTAAGATTTTTTGTTCTAGTTCCATAAAAAATACCATTGGTAATTTGATAGGGATTGCATTGAATCTGTAGATTGCTTTGGGTAGTAAAGTCATTTTCACAATATTGATTCTTCCTATCCAAGAACATGGTATATCTTTCCATCTTTGTGTGTCATCTTTGATTTCTTTCATCAGTGTCTTATAGTTTTCTGCATACAGGTCTTTTGTCTCCCTAGGTAGGTTTATTCCTAGGCATTTTATTCTTTTTGTTGCAATGGTAAATGGGAGTGTTCCCTTAATTTCTCTTTCTGATCTTTCATTGTTAGTGTATAGGAATGCAAGAGATTTCTGTGAATTAATTTTGTATCCTGCAACTTTACCAAATTCATTGATTAGCTCTAGTAGTTTTCTGGTGGCATCTTTAGGATTCTGTATGTATAGTATCATGTCATCTGCAAATAGTGACAGTTTTACTTCTTCTTTTCCTGTTTGGATTCCTTTTCTTTCTTTTTCTTCTCTGATTGCCATGGCTAGGACTTCCAAAACTATGTTGAATAATAGTGGCGAGAGTGGACATCCTTGTCTTGTTCCTGATCTTAGAGGAAATGCTTTCAGTTTTTCACCAGTTAGAATGATGTTTGCTGTGGGTTTGTCGTGTATAGCCTTTATTATGTTGAGGTCGGTTCCCTCTATGCCCACTTTCTGGAGAGTTTTTATCATAAATGGGTGTTGAACTCTGTCAAAAGTTTTTTTTGCATCTATTGAGAGGATCATATGGTTTTTCTTCTTGAGTCTGTTAATATGGTGTATCACATTGATTGATTTGCAAATATTGAAGAATGCTTGCATCCCTGTGATAAATCCCACTTGATCATGGTGTATGATCCTTTTAATGTGTTGTTGGATTCTGTTTGCTAGTATTTTGTTGAGGATTTTTGCATCTATATTCATCAGTGATATTGGTCTGTAATTTTCATTTTTTGTAGTATCCTTGTCTGGTTTTGGTATTAGGGTGATGGTGGTCTCATAGAATGAGTTTGGGAGTGTTCCTTCCTCTGCAATTTTTTTGGAAGAGTTTGAGAAGGATGGGTGTTAGCTCTTCTCTAAATGTTTGATAGAATTCACCTGTGAAGCCATCTGGTCCTGGACTTCTGCTTTTTGGAAGATTTTTTTTTTTTTTTTTTTTTGCGGTATGTGGGCCTCTTACTGTTGTGGCCTCTCCCATCGCGGAGCACAGGCTCTGGATGCGCAGGCTCAGCGGCCATGGCTCACGGGTCCAGCCGCTCCGCGGCATGTGGGATCTTCCTGGACTGGGGCACGAACCCGTGTCCCCTGCATTGGCAGGCGGAATCTCAACCATGGCACCACCGGGGAAGCCCTGTTTTTTGGATGATTTTTAATCACAGTTTCAATTTTATTACTTGTGATTTGTCTGTTCATATTTTCTATTTCTTCCTGGTTCAGTCTTGGAAGGTTATACTTTTCTAAGAATTTGTCCATTTCTTCCAGGTTGTCCAATTTATTGGCATAGAGTTGCTTGTAGTAGTCTCTTAGGATGCTTTGCATTTCTACAGTGTCTGTTGTAACTTCTCCTTTTTCATTTCTAATTTTATTGATTTGAGTCCTCTTCCTTTTTTTCTTGGTGAGTCTGGCTAATGGTTTATCAATTTTGTGTATCTTCTCAAAGAACCAGCTTTTAGTTTTATTGATCTTTGCTTTTGTTTTTTTTGTTTCTATTTCATTTATTTCTGCTCTGATCTTTATGATTTCTTTCCTTCTGCTAACTGGATTTTGTTTGTTCTTCTTTCTCTAGTTCCTTTAGGTGTAACGTTGATTGTTTATTTGAGATTTTTCTTGTTTCTTGAGGTAGGCTTATATAGCTGTGAACTCCCTCTTAGAACTGCTTTTGCTGTATCCCGTATGTTTTGGATCATCCTGTTTTCACTGTCATTTGTCTCTAGGTATTTTTTGATTTCCTCTTTGATTTCGTCAGTGATTTCTTGGTTATTTGGTAACGTATTGTTTAGCCTCCATGTGTTTTTTCTTTTTACATTTTTCTCCCTGTAATTCATTTCTAATCTCATAGTGTTGTGGTTGGTAAAGATGCTTGATATGATTTCAGTTTTCTTAAATTTACTGAGGCTTGATTTGTGACCCAAGATGTGATCTACCCTGGAGAATATTCCGTGCGCACTTGAGAAGAAAGTGTAGTCTTCTGTTTTTGGATGGAATATCCTATAAATATTAATTAAATCTATCTGGTCTATTGTGTCATTTAAAGCTTCTGTTTCCTTATTTATTTTCATTTTGGATGATCTGTCCATTGGTGTAAGTGAGGTGTTGAAGTCCCCCACGATTATTGTGTTACTGTCAATTTCCTCTTTTATAGCTGTTAGCAGTTGCCTTATGTATTGAGGTGCTCCCATGTTGGGTTCATATATATTTATAATTGTTATATCTTCTTCTTGGATTGATCCCTTGATCATTATGTAGTGTCCTTCCTTGTCTCTTGTAACATTCTTTATTTTAAAGTTTATTTTATCTGATATGAGTATTGCTACTCCAGCTTTCTTTGATTTCCATTTGCATGGAATATCTTTTTCCATCCTCTCACTTTCAGTCTGAAAGTGTCCCTAGGTGTGAAGTTGGTCTCTTGTAGACAGCATATATATGGGTCTTATTTTTGTATCCATTCAGCAAGCCTGTGCCTTTTGGTTGGAGCATTTAATCCATTCACGTTTAAGGTAACTATTGATATGTATGTTCCTGTGACCATTTTCTTAATAGTTTTGGGTTTGTTTTTGTAGGCCCTTTTCTTCTCTTGTGTTTCCCACTTAGAGAAGTTCCTTTAGCATTTGTTGTGGTTTGGTGGTGCTGAGTCCTCTTCGCTTTTGCTTGTCTGTAAAGCTTTTGATTTCTCCATCAAATCTGAATGAGATCCTTGCTGGGTAGAGTAATCTTGGTTGTAGGCTCTTCCCTTTCATCACTTTAAGTATATCATGCCACTCCCTTCTGGCTTGTAGAGTTTCTGCTGAGAAATCAGCTGTTAACCTTACGGGAGTTTTCTTGTATGTTATTTGTCATTTTTCCCTTGTTGCTTTCAGTAATTTTTCTTTGTCTTTAATTTTTGCAATTTGATTACTATGTGTCTCAGCGTGTTTCTTCTTGGGTTTATCCTGTATGGGACTCACTGCGCTTCCTGGATTTGGGTGGCTGTTTCCTTTCCCATGTTAGGGAAGTTTTTGACTATAATCTCTTCAGATATTTTCTCTGGTTCTTTCTCTCTCTCTTCTCCTTCTGTGACCCCTGTAATGCGAACGTTGTTGCATTTAATGTTGTCCCAGATGTCTCTTAAGCTGTCTTCATTTCTTTTCATTCTTTTTTCTTTAGTCTGTTCCACAGCAGTGAATTCCACCATTCTGTCTTCCAGGTCACTTATCTTGTTCTTCTACCTCAGTTATTGTGCTATTGATTCCTTCTAGTGTGTTTTTCATTTCAGTTATTGTATTGTTCATCTCTGTTTGTTTGCTCATTAATTTTCTAGGTGTTTGTTAAACATTTCCTGCATCTTCTCGATCTTTGCCTCCATTCTTTTTCCAAGGTCCTGGATCATCTTCATTATTATTATTCTGAATTCTTTTTCTGGAAGGTTGCCTATCTCCACTTCATTTAGTTGTTTTTCTGGGGTTTTATCTTGTTCGTGCATCTGGTACATAGCCCTCTGTCTTTTTTTTTTTTGTGTGTGGTACGCGGGCCTCTAACTGTTGTGGCCTCTCCCATTGCGGAGCACAGGCTCCGGACGTGCAGGCCCAGCGGCCGTGGCTCACAGGCCCAGCCGCTCAGCGGCACGTGGAATCTTCCTGGACCGGGGCATGAACCCGTGTCCCCTGCATCGGCAGGCGGACTCTCAATCACTGCGCCACCAGGGAAGCCCCCCTCTGCCTTTTCATCTTATTTATCTTTCTGTGAATGTGGTTTTTGTCCCACAGACTGCAGGACTGTAATTCTTCTTGCTTCTGCTCTCTGCCCTATGGTGGATGAGGCTGTCTAAGAGGTGTGTAAGTTTCCTGATGGGAGGGACTGGTGGTTGGTAGAGCTGACTGTTGCTCTGATGGGCAGAGCTCAGTAAAACTTCAATCCACTTGACTGCTGATGGGTGGGGTTGGGTTCCCTCCCTGTTGGTTGTTTGGCCTGAGGCAACCCAGCACTGGAGCCTACCTGGGCTCTTTGGTGGGGAGTGCCCCTATTTTAGTTGTGAAAATCATAAATTTTGGATAATGTCTAGTGTCTAGACATTACCAAATGCCCCTAAAGGGCAAAATTGCCCCTAGTTGAGAACAACTGCTCTACCATTGAACTATCTATATTTGAGCTTTGTCATTGTTTAGCTCTATGCAACCTTGGTTAGGTCACTCCACTACTCTAAGCCTCAGATACCTCATTTATAAAATTTGCATAAAAGGGACTTCCCTGGTGGCACCGTGGTTAAGAATCTGCCTGCCAATGCCGGGGACACAGGTTCGAGCACTGGTCCAGGAAGATCCCACATGCCGCGGAGCAACTAAGCCCATGCGCCACAACTACTGAGACTGCACTCTAGAGCCCACAAGCCACAACTACTGAGCCCATGTTCCACAACTACTGAAGCCTGCGTGCCTAGAGCCTGTGCTCTGCAACAAGAGAAGCCACCGCAATGAGAAGCCTGCACGCTGCAGCGAAGAGTAGCCCCCGCTTGCGGCAACTAGAGAAAGCCCGTGTGCAGCAATGAAGACCCAGTGCAGCCAAAAATAAAAATTAATTAATTAATTAATTAAAATGTGCATGATAATAGCTACCACACAAGAGTGTTATAAAGACTAAATGAGAGGCTGTATTGCAGTGGCTTACACAGAAGTGTATCAATAATACAATTTGTTAATCTCAGTTTTAGAAGTCTCTATTGTTTATTTAGGCAGAACAAGAGAAAGTGCAAAAGGCACCTGAAGGATGGAAGAAGATCATGCCGATTACTAACTCTCCTACTTCTGTCCCACCTTGGCATCACTTTTCACTAAATTTTACCCCTCTTTTCTGTGGAGCTAAAATTGGCACTGTTGTTAAGTAGCCTTCATGCACCACCTGTCTCTTCTGGCAACCTAAACTTAAGGAGAGACAGGTTAGAAGTGGAAGGGGAAAAACAAAACACAACAACCAAAACACACCAGCAGCCAGGAGTAGTGGAATTCTGTAGTTAGGGTAAAGTATTCGTCTTTAGGGAATACAACACAGTTCCTGGGTCGCTTCATAATTTTCAAGTATCTAGACCAAACTTGAGGGGTACTATTCTTGATATTTGAAAAAAAATAATATTCCTTCAATGGGAAATTTAATCATTATAGAAAGTAGAATATTAAATATTTCCTTCAGAGCTTAGTAGATTAATGAAACTGCTAACCATGTAGAGTGAAATTATTCTTAAGAAATTGTTTGATTCAGCAAACCAATTCTATCTTCCTATGGTATTGAAACTATAAATAAAATATTATGATTACTGAAATAATTATGAATGCCTTAGAAATATAAAACCAAAATTAAATATGTCAAAGGGTGCAGACATGGGCTTCTTTCCCAAAGGATGTTGTAGCTCTGAGATGTAATGAAAAACCTGATAGACCAGAAAAGTTGCTGCAGAATTGAGATATACTGTTTAACTTGAATAATTTTCTTTGCATAGAGTTTTCAAAAATTTCCAAATTGTTGTAAAAATCTCGTTGTACATTTTCCTGACTTAAGAAAGAAGACAAATTGAGACTTTCCTTGTTAATACATAGTCTTGAAATGCTTCAGGGGTTTTCAATCTCATGAAGACTGAGTAATAAAGAGGTAGAAAGCATTTCATTGAAATATCCAGAAAACTATTTTTAAGGTTAAGTTCCAGAGACCCACTGATTTTCTTATATTCATTTCTGTTTGGTAGAAGCCAAGTACAAAAATACCTAGATAATTTAGAGTTTATTGTAGTAAGGTTGATTTTTTTTATCAGATGGTATAATTTAAGATCACTAGAGTTCTTTCTGAGATCATAATTTGCTGAGCTGATATTAAAATATTTGTCTACTTAATACAATTAGCCTAAAATTTCCGATGGATTCTTGTTACAATGCACAATATACTGTTATTTAACTTTTCCTTTCCTATCTCCTTCCCTCTCTCCCTTTCTTACCTTTCTTTCTTCTTTCCTTTCTCCCATTTTTCAGTCCTTTCTAGATTCAACAAATACTTATTGATTATGCTAACCTGTTTCAGATGGTCAGTTTAATCACTACTGATAAATAATAAGTTATCTCAACACTAAAATATAGTATCTTTGACACTAAGTGTGCTATAGACACATTGTTAGAGACACTAAATATGTATTTTATAGTTACTTGATATCTAGCTATTATTATCATTATTTTAGAATAGAACTCAATCAGAAACTGCCGCACAAAATAATTTGACTGTATTTCATTTTGTTTCAAACTATAATTTGAAAGGCCTACATCTGCCTTTCTTGATTTCAAAAGGATTAAAAGGAGAAAGGAAATAATCTCATGATTGCTCATAAATGGCAGGTAAATCGCCACTGTCACCCTGCCCTCGCACATATACACATATATACACTGAAACACACAAATAAATACACATAATCCTCCACTTCATCCATATACTGGTTTTATATAAGGATTTTTTTAGAATAGCTTATTGCTCCAATGGAAAACTTTACCTAATGGAGAAAGCACAGGTTTGTCTGTGATGTACAGAGTTTTTATCCTGGGGTTTAGTTAATTATTTGCAATTAATATTCTCTCTCATTCCAACTACTCATTCTTATTTAATAGTCAACTTATAATTACTTCTCTGATGTTGCACTGGGACTAGAATTTCTTTGACCTTTTGTATGAGAAACAAAAGATGAATTATTTTGCTTGACTTTCCTATTTTAGCTGTATTTTTCTGAAATTAATAAGAAAACGGCTCAGATTGTGTATCATAGACTTAATAAGAAAATAAGTAGGAATGACCTTGGCCTTTCCCATGACTGCTTTATTCTGAAAATATATTTAATTTACTGTCATTTAATTAGAATTATAAATATTTCTATTTCAAATATCTCTCTCTCACATGCACAGACACACACGCACACACACACACACACAAAGGCATGATGAAAATTCTGACTTAAGAATTTATAGTTGAATACATCCTGACTAAATGTGTGTGTGTGTGTGTGTGTGTGTATATATATATAAACATTCTGTATATATATATACAATTTTATATTATATATTTACCATTATCTATTATAGTATTTACAATTTTATACTTGTAATTATCTATATTTGCAGTTATATATAATTATGCATAAGTATATGATTACATATTTTTTATTATATGTTTGCACATAAATTTGCAAATTGTACTTTTTACAACATTTTATATATTTTAAAGTATTTTTCATATGATTTAAATCACAAAATTTTTTCTCTCTGCTTGATAAAGAAAGAAACAAAATACAATTTGGTTAAATAGTTTAAGATCACATAAGCAGGCATGCTTAAACTGAGGCTAGAGTTTGAAGCTTCTGCTTCCTAGCCTCATAACGTTTCCACTACATGTTTTTGGTGGGTGGGGATGTTATAACTCTCATGAAGGCAGAACTCATGAAATTGACTTGTTTGAGCCCAGTTAGGTACACTGGAAATAATAAATTTACAATTGTTAGTGTAACCTTGATACAGAACACTATTAACTTACATCACATTTTGTGCATATCTTTCCAAGCAACACGGGCAGGCAAATTTCCTTTTATTGTCTGAATACCCATTTTTGGATTGTAAATGTTTTGCCTCTCTATTCCGTTCACCTCCCCATGCTTGCATGCCCTTCTCGCCAGCATTGCTTGCCTTTTTCTGGGCAATGTTCCCAGTTTAGGATGTGTGTATATATGTACGTGTGTGCACTCATGATTGACTGTGTGTGCATGTGTTTCTTTTTGTTTATTGTGATGTACTGCATTCCAGATTCTGTTTTTGAGTGAAGTGCTTTATAAATTGTTGTTGTTAATGTTCTCATTAACGCTCTTTACAAATAGAATGCAGTATTCAAGCATCCTACCTGCCACAAAACAGGTAGACAGGGAGGCTAATTATTCATCTTTGCATTTCTAATCTTCCTCAAGGAAAAATAAGAGATGTGAGTTTAGAAAACACAGACAAGGTGAATACAAAATGTTCGCTATTCTGAGACAGGTGTCAGTGAATCAAATCAATTCAAGAATAGCTGTGAAATATTCAAAAAGCTATTGGGCTGGGAAAGCAGAACTAGCATGGTCCTGCATAAAAACTTTCAAAAAGCTGATTCATGTACAAGTCTGCTATTATTCCTTTATATGAGATGTAAGCTTGGGTAATTTGAAATGAGAGCCAGAATATTTCACTTGGTCTTGAAAATGGAAAAAGAGGGAAAAAAACCCCTAAAACTAAAATAAAAATGTTTTTCTTTTTATTTTCCTTGGTGAGAACAAATTGTACAATTTTTATCACTTACTGAACAACTCTAAACTCAATGGAAAATATCACCTAGCCTCTCTAACTTGTTGAGTAACATTTGAAAATAAAGCTGCACCATTTGTGTGACTGGGCTTATCTTGAACTACGGTGGTGGCTGTCCCCAGTTGGACTTTGGTCATAGAAGCCATGCATTGGGGTTCAGAGAAGTGTGGCTGGCATCCAAATTTCTTTGTCATATTGTTTCATAGAACTGTGTGTTCACTATGATATTAACATACCAGGGGTTTTAGTTTAAATCTGTAATCATAAGTAAGATATAGTTTTAGTAATACGCTGACATTTTAATATAAATAGTGTCCTGTAAAATGTGTCAAGAACTTTTGGCTATATAAAATAAAATATATTAAATCTTTTGTTATTAATATCATCAGTATGATAGATTTACACTGGTGATCTGCTAAATCTTGCCTAATCTCTCAGCAAAACACATATAAACACCCTGTGAATAATGCTGCTTGACACCCCAGCTGGGAATATCTGGTACTTATAAAAGCTTTCCAAGATAGTTTTCTAACAGTTTTTCTTTGCTCTTATCTGATTCACATTTTAATAACTTGAATCAAGGAGGAAAATGAAAAACTGGCCTCCAGAGGTGTCACAACTTACTCTCTGGAAATAAAACCAATATATCATCTAATTTCAAGGAATATAAAGAAGTACTTCTATTTCTGAACCTGAGTACTTTTAAGCCTGACAAGTATGAACAAGGTAATGATCTCTTAGCTACAGTTGTGAGATAGACTGTGTGAAGCAAAAGAGAAGTAAGGAAATTAGAATGCAGTGCAATAAAGCAGCTCATTAGTTATTTTCAAGTTTTTTTCCTATCCGAGTAGTCGTAGTAGCATCAAGGATTGCTCTAACCATGGGAGTCCAGTAGATTAGCATGATCCCACAGAGGTACTCCTTGTAAATAGCCTATATTGTGATGAGTCAATTCAACAGAAATTGGGAGGACATCTAATTTATGCCAGGCCCTGTATGGGAGCTCATGCCCAGAGCTGCTGTTAGCTTTACGACACTAAAATAAGCATAGGAATTGCCTTATGTGTAGCAGTTAGACTTTTGAATATTTACACGGCCCTCTCCCAGCCTAATATCACAAAAGGCTGTGAGCCATAACCAATTCTAAGCTCCTAGGATCCTCATTCTGCATAAGCTATGCTGACCACAAAACTTGGGAGGCATTTTGTGAAAAACTAGGAAACTCTAGTTCCCACTGGGGGTCTACAGCTGTTTGGTCATTTGCATCTTTATCTCATTTTCACTATTTGTTTATAGTCTGCTAGTAAACCAAAGTGAAAACAATTTGCAGCCAGTGTGAATCCTCATTTTAACAGGTTTTCTGAATGAAATAGATCTTTGTGGTTCACTTTGGCTCACATTTTGCTAGCTGCTCCTGAATATGCAAGAACATGGATTCTAAATGTGAAAATTTTAAGCTTTGACATTTGCTGTTCAATTTACATCCAAAGATTTTATTTTGGTCAATTAAATGAAAGAATCAGTCAGATAGTTTTTTTTTTCGTTGAAACTGACTCCAATTGACCATGTGATTAATTACATGTGAATGCTAAATATAGGAGTTATGTGGATAAAGATATATGGACTCCTCAGCTTTCCCTTTGATTCTATATGATTCCTTCTTTAAGACCATGGTGGATCGATCAAGATATATTATAATTAAGCTCTTCTTGTTCATATTTTTTATATTTTAGATGGTATATTGTGTTAACAAATAGAAGCTTTTAATCTGGACCTGATTTTTAAATCTAATTGTTGTATATTTGATCTTTACTTACAAACATACACATTATTTAAAGAGAAAAAGAGAGTAAGTGTACTATACGCATAGCTGGTGAGTGCACTCCACCCTCTGGAGGAAATGTCCCAGCACCTCCCTCATCTGTTGTTACCTAATCTGGAACGGAAGAGTTAATTTTCCCAAGACAGCAAAGAGGCCATCAACCTAGTTTAGTTTATAACTGAAAATTCTCACAATGTATTCTTTTCTATACATACCCTGTTTTAAGTAGTATGAATATGCTCACTAGCACATTTGATAAACTTTAGTTTATCTAAATACTGAAAGTCAAACTTGACAAAGGTAGGGAATGCCAAACCTGAAACGTAATCATGACCAAAGCTAATTACATCTCTTTTATAAAGATAAATTATAGTTTACTAGATAAATGTATTAATTAGAATAAATATTTGTATCTGCTTACATGGGGTGCTTCCCATGCATTCAAAGTAGTGGTATAATAAAAAGGATCAAACCTAGTCTTGGACACTATATAGATTTACCAAGAAAACTTAAAATTCTAAAAATAAATCAAATTTATAAAGTCTAATTATATTATTTAAATACTTAAAGCAATATTTACATTTGACTTTCAGTCAAATTCTGAATGCTCTTTCTTCCAAAATCCTGGAGTCTTTAAGAGGTAATTCTTTTAGGTAAGCAGATGTTTCATTTGTTAAATGCCTGCCTTTAATTTATCCAAGGCCACTGCTAGCGTATCTAGTATTTGTGCAGGTAGAAAAAGTACTCATTCTGGGTAATTGATTAGAAAAAGGCTTTCCCTTTTGGTAGAAGCGCCTGCATGGGCACGGTGCTTGGTGAGCTGAGCACTGCCTAGATTTGAGTCCCCAGTCACAACCCTAGCTGGCTCCTTTGTACAGTGTCCAATATACATGGGGGTCCTGAGTTCACCCTCTGCTATATGATCATTATCTACATTCTCACTTAAAAAAATTCTTTGCTTGAGTTTAATAGTCTTGTCCTTTCATAAGAAACACCGGATAACCAATGGATTCCTTACCCTTTAGTTTTAAATCTCTGCAGCCAAGATTCTAGCTTTAAACATCCTTGTATTTATCAAGAAAATGACAGCAGCAAAAAGACAAAGCTAAACTCCTTAAGAGATAACTTTGCAAAATGTGGAAATTTAAAGAGAATGAAAAAGCAGAAATCACCAGTGAGACCAAACAACTAAGACTTTTGAATATTTTAGCTTAAATTCAATCCCATGAAGGCAGACATGAAATATTGACACTTTAATGTCTCCAGAGTAGTTTAACCTGGTCTGCTAAGTCACAGCTACAGCAGAATGCTATGTCCCAGGGTCAGGCAATGTGCTGAACTCAGCAGGTTGGGCTCAGTTTCCACAGACAAGAGTATATGTCCTACAGGCTTTGGTGAAAAGGCTGTAACTAAGCAACCCTCTCAACTCTCAGCCACAGAGCTCCTTTAGAAATATTAAAGAATTTTCTGTTTAGGTCTCTGGATTTATTATTCCTTAACTGATATTATGAGTGGGAGAGTCAATATTTGCAGATTTGTTACACAATTGCTACATACACACAAACAAGGTACTAACCAATTGTCAACAATTTTGAAGGACCATCTACAATTAAAGTTCTAAAGTTGCTTCAAAATTTAAATGTTATTAATAGCTAGCAAAGAGAAGAGTTTTTAAAATGGAGGGATAGCGGAGTAAGTCAATCTTAATTCATTTATCAGTTACTCAGAATAACACCATGATAAATAATTATCACCTAAACACGACTGGTTGTACCATTTCTTTTCAAGTGATATTTATGACATATTATCAGCGTACACAACTTAAGAGCTTACATATGTTTTTCTCATTTGTGTAATCTAATCAAAGGTGCAAAGCCTGGATCTACACCAGTGCAAACCTTCCCTGTTACAGGGTTGCAGCCTGCATGGTCCATCTGGAGTTGCTGGTCTGCTTGATGTCAAATGACAGATCCTACCAGCATGGAAGATGAAAGGATGTTCAGGCCACGTGTCTGGGGATGACAGTTCTCTTTGTGATGGACCACAGAGTCACAGCTTGTTAAATAAGCCTGTGACAGTGATAAAAGACAAAGCCATCAGTTCATAGCAGAATATGGCCTATCTGCCCATGACAAACCATGCTATCTCTACTCACACAGGCTGACATCTCATAAAGCATTCCCACAAGTGGTGGCTAGAAATAGTCTCTGAAGACAGCCCCAAAAGAGAGTAACAGCTTGCTGCTTATCTTCGAGCAAATGAATGGAAAAAACCTGGAGTGCACAATGTAGTTCTCTTAGCCTCACAGATAAAGGTGGCTTTCTATTTAGAACATTTTGTATGGTGGGCCTATTTCACATAATATTAAAATTTTGAGCAGTGTCATAAAGATGGCTATGAGGCCTTTGTTTTTAAATACAGGCTTATTTTGAACTCCCTTTCTATTGTTTCATAAGCCCACTTTACATGACTGCTTCTGTTTATTCAGAAACAATATATCTATTAACCAAATAATAATAAAAGAACATTAGTAAGAGCTATCACCTAGTCAGTGCTTACAACATGCTAGGCAGTTGTGCTAATCACACAAGATACAGCTCAATGAATCCTATAACCTATATATCACCTAAACACAACTGGATGTACCATTTCCTTTCAAGTTATTACTATGCCTGTTTTGCAAATGAGGAAACTGAGACCCCGAGAAGTAGTTTATCCAGCTCACTCAATGGATGCATCAAAGATTGGAATGTGAGACTCCTGATTTACCATTTCTGTTCCACCAGAACAGTAACAAATATAGTGGGCCACATTATAAAAGTGGGTGGATGGAAACAATATGAGGTCTACAGTTTTATTCCTCCATTTTTGATGAACTGAGAGTTGATATTGTTAAGTCCAGTTATCTTAGGTAGGTTCAGATATGTCAAATATAACTGACATATTGAGCTATGTCAGAGAATGATATTCTTCCAGATGTTTTGCATATGTGTGGTTATTCAGAAAAAGGGAACATTTAAAATAACATTCAACCACCCCTTTTCCTTTGCTTCTTTTTCCCTTCTTCCCATTTCCCTAGTTTCTTTCTAGCCATCTTACTTTCCATGACCCCATTTTTTTTTTCATTTGATTCACTTATACCTTAGACTCTCCATGGTGCATTTGAACTTTGGTCTCTTCCTTATCAGCCATTTTACACACACACACAAACACACACAGACAGAGATGTTAGGTTCTATTTAATCACAGGATGGTTTCACATCGTTCCATAATTGTTTTATATATGTAAATTTTGCCTCTCTACTCTTCCCAATAAATTTCTTGAGAATGTAAATGGGTCATACACTTCCTTTGTATTTATATCAGACTTTGCAGAGCCTTGGACAAGTAGAAGACAATCAGTGAATGCTTACCCAATTGAAGTGCTTTTCTTAGTGAATGGTTTCAAAGACCGAAGAGGAGACTGAACCCCTAATGTTAGGCAACAATAATACCTGACAAATCTAAATTCTGAATAAGCTTCTCAGAAGCAATAGAAGTTTGCTTTGAAAAAAAAGTGACTTTTTCTAGTCCACTAAAATTGAAAAAAAATCCTTTCAATCCAGTGGTTCCTACTGTTCTGAGGAGACTTACTAAACTTGCTGCTACTTTGGATTTGATGGCCACCTTAAATCAAAGTGCTTATGATAGGCTTGTAATAGAATTTACAGACATATTAGGATGCAAAGATTAGTTCCGAAAAATACTGTTTTAATTATAACAAAGTAAGAAATTTTCCGGCTGGAAAAAAATTGAACATTTAGGTTTAAGTGCTTAATTGATCTTAACTGGTTCTCAACTTTGCATATTTCAATCAATTCTAATGAGTGAATTGAGAAGACGTTGCAACTGATTCTTACTAACTTTAGTACTTCTATCATTTAACTGGGATCAGAAGTCTCAAATGAGTTGATTTGGTGAAACATTAGCTCAGTTGAAATGTGTGACAATTTACCACTTAAAAGGTCACACAAGTCAAACCTGAGAGATGGGACTTGAGGGGCCAAGGCATTTGGAAAGACATTTTTGGGTGATTCTGCTATGTATTTAGAGTCAGCCAGTGATTTAGTTTAACCGCAGATTGGTCCTAGGGTCTCTTCCATAACATGCCCTCCCAAGATCAAGCAACCTATTTTTTAAACACCTTCAAATGCCAGAGCAGTATCAGTGTACATAATCACTCTCAGGAACTAAAAGACTTGAAGTCACTTGCAAAATGTATTATTTACAACCAGAGAAGAGCAACTCACTTCCAATTAGAGCACACAAGGCTCTTAGATCTCAAAATTAGCATATTTTAAAAATTTACTTCAAAATTAAAAACCACGTACCAGACAATATGACTTGAAACCCATGTCTTGTTCTTGGTGAGAAAAATGGGGAAATCAAGTGGAAAATGACTAAGGAGAGGACAGGGAAAGAGTCACAAAAAGAAAGCAACAAGAGACTAAGGAGAACAAGAGATTAAGCTGGAAAAAGA
The DNA here is from genome assembly GCF_005190385.1 of Monodon monoceros. Taxonomy (NCBI): domain Eukaryota; kingdom Metazoa; phylum Chordata; class Mammalia; order Artiodactyla; family Monodontidae; genus Monodon; species Monodon monoceros. The sequence continues at coordinate 68,684,376 of NW_021703772.1, forward strand.
ACCAATACCTAGTACATTATTCTGGATGTTTGGCCATAACCTTTGCTTCATTTTCAGCTGCCAGCTTCAAGTCACAGGAGAACAATACTAGAAATCTGATCCGTTCAAGAACACTGACAGGCTTGCTAGGAGAATATCAAAACGCACTCTCAAGTGAAATCAACTAATATTTATTGAATATCTATTATATGAAAGGCACTGTTAGAAAAAGGACTTAAAGAAAGACAGCAGGACCAGCCAGTATATGGAGGGTCTGACAAAATTAAACAGGCTTGTTGAGGTGGACCTGTCCGGTTTGAGAGACTAGAGGTAGCCTGTAGCTGGAGACAGAAGCACAAAAACTATCAGTGTCTCAGGGGAATGGTGAGAGCAGTGAACAATGATTCCAAGTGAGATGTGAGCTTGGCCTCCTGTCATCGGAGGAGAATAAAGGTCATTAGAAAATAATTACCCACTTAGGAATCCGACCTTCTGACTGACTTGAAAATATTGAACTAAGAATTTGGGCTTCTGTCTTTTCCTCGACTAGGAATCCTATTATGATCCCCAAATTGGAGTTTAAAGAAAGGATAGGAAGGATTATATTGCAAGTGGAAGAGATGTGAATTTCAGCTGTAGTTATTTGAAGTTCACCTGGACAGAGGCCAAGAAGATCATCACAGACACGGTGCTATATATAATCAAAGATATCGAGGGGATTAAGGTATTCTCTTCCAACAGACAAGTTCATAAGGCAATAATAAGAAACAGTAAGATAAAGTTCAACTATAATAATAGAAGAGTTGTTATGAGATTATAGAATATTAATTGCACAAGGATGAGTTGTTCAGACACTAATGGCTCTGAGTCCCAAAGAGGTACAGATCCCTTCAATTAGAAGAAGGAAGAGAACTTACTATAAGGTAGCATTCCAAGGGAGAAGTATTCTGTCATTAAACACTTAGAGGCAGGATCCTAAGACAGTCATATTAAATAATTTATTTATTTGGATGGATGGCTAGGTTTAGGTAGTTGAACACATGCTGAATAGTTTGGGCTTTATTTTATAAACAGTGGGGACTCACAGACCCTCCTTTTACAGAGGGAAGTTATTTGTTCTCAGAATAGTATTAGAGAAAATTGACTTGCTGATTTATGTAGAATGGATGGTAGGGGAGAGAAATCAGAGGGCTGAAAATCAGTTGGGAAATTATCACAAGAGAGTAAACCTAAGGGTCTGAATTTGGCTCATGGCAGTGGACTAGAAAGAAAAGTCCGATGTAGCAGTTATTCTAACGAGTGAATTGAGAAGATGTTGCAACCACTTCTTATTAACTTTAGTACTTCTATCATTTAACTGTGATCAGAAATGTCAAATGAATTGATTTGGTGAAACATTAGCTCAGTTGAAATGTGTGACAATTTACCACTTAAAAGTTCACACAAGTCAAACCTGAAAAGCTTTCTTATCTGGATATAATTATTCAAACACCATTTGGAAGCAGCATTTCACTTAGATGCTGCTTACCAAAATGTAGCCAGTCCTCTCAGTTTGGTCTTTTCACCCATGGAACTCATCCAAGTCAACAATGTTCCTTGGCCTCTGATGTCCTTTCCAAATCCTAGCTGACAGGGAGAGAACCCACTGTCTGTACTGAAGATAGAAAATAGCATTAAATTCTAAGGCAATACGGATTCATGATCATTTAAAAGGATTTTGAAAACACAGAGGTTATGAATTTAAAAGCTCCACTTAGCTTGTACAGTGCTTTAGGCGATGGTGTCCAGAGAGGTCAGTTTTGTAGGTGGCAAAAGCAATAACAATAATGAGAAAAAAAAAACTTTAAAAGTGCTTAAAATATGATAAAAACGACTTAACATCTGCATTTTTCAAATAATTGAATATTTTCCAGGTAAATTCTGTTCATAGGGAGTAGTTGAATAATTGAAATATTTTATTACCTAAAATACATGAACTTTAGAAGAGTACATCCCCTAAATATACTAAATATCTCCCAAAGATCTATTGTTAGATAATGTTGGTAAAATCTTTACTTTTGTTCTATTTGCCTTACCTTCCTTGAAAAGCCCCAGGTGCATAAGGTGTAACTCTCTTATGTGTCAGTGACACTCTGTAATTTGTTCTATGTAGAATATTCTGGGATTATACAGGCATCTCCAGCAGATTAATCTTATATGTTGGACTTCCAATAGCCAAGAGGGTTTTAAATTATTCAAATGAAAGGTAAAATCCAAGTCCCTTGTATTGCAGTCACTAATATGATTATATCAGTTCTAGATATGGGTAGTTAATTTAGAGATCAGATAGTCCAGCTTCCTAATATGACATTTGAGGAAACTAATGAAATAAGTTGCACAATCATATGCCCAGAATCAAGAATGGAATCCACAGATTATTCTTTTACTGTAAAAGGTGGCCAAGAGGCTAGATCAGGACTTAAGAGCCCTAAGTAAAATTTTACTAAAAATATAAATACACACACACAAATGCTAGGCAAAATAATAATCCCCTAAAGATGTCCATATCCTAATCTCTAGAACTTGGAACCTGTGAATATATTACCTTACTTGGCAAAAGGGATTTGCAGCTGTGATTAAGGATAAGGACCTTGAGATGGGGAGGTCATGGATAATAATCATGGATTATTCAGGTGGATGCCATCTAGTCATGTGAATCCTTAAAAGTGGAGAATGTTTCCTGGCTACAGTCAGAGAGAAAAAGGATCAGAGAGTTGCTGGCTTTTAAGATGAAGGGAGAGAGCCATGAACCAATGAAAAGACAAGCTGGGAAAAGCAAGGAATTGGAGTGTTCCCTAGCGGTTCCAGAAGGAAGTACAGCTCTGTTGAAACCTTGATTTTAGCTCAGTGAGACCCAAGTCAAACTTCTGACCTATAGAACTGCAAGACAATAAATTTGTGTTGCTTTAATCTGTTACATCAGCAATAGATAACTAATACTATAGATATATAAACTTTTAATGATGTATAATATATAAGAAAAAGTACGTAAATTATAAGTATACTGGTCAGTGATTTATCACAAACTGATCACATGTGTAACCACCAACCAGATCAAGAAACAAGTATTACAAGTACTGCAGAAGCTCCCTTCATGTGCCATTCCAGGCACTACCCTGTTCCCCATGGTAACCACTATTCTTACTTTTGACAGTATAGATTAGTTCTGAACTTGAAATGTTTGAACTTGAAACGTATGGAGTCATATACTATATATTATTGTTGTATCTATCTCTTTTAATCAACATTATGTTCTTAGATTCATGTAAATTCGTTTGTTCCTTCTCATTGCTTCATAAAATTCCATTGTATAAATGTACTGCAATTTACTTAACCATTCATACTTTGGGCATTTGGGTAATTTTTAGTTTGAGACTATTACAGAGTGCTGTCTTAAGCATTCTTGTACATGTCTTTGATGAACACATAACCATATTTCTATGTCTATACCTAGGAATGTAATTGCTGAGTCATGGGGTGTGTGTACATTAGTGTTGCTATAAGTTTTTTAAAGTTTTATACCTAGTTGCATTTCTACCAGCAATGTAAGAAGTCCCAGTGCAATACATCTTCTCCAACATTTAGTATTTTTAGTCTTTTTAATTTTATCCATTCCTGTGTGTGCTGATATTACATTGCTATTTTAATTTGTATTTCCTCATTTTCAAGATTCAGTTTACTGTGTTTTTAAGGTGAATAGGTGTTAAATTTTACCGAATTACTTTTCTGTTTCTATTGAGATGACCATTTAATTTTTCTCTTCTGTTTTCGTTAATGTAGTGGATTACACTGATGGATTTCCAAATGTAAAAATACCCTTAATTTGCTGGACTAAACTCTGCTTAGTTATGAAGTATTCCTTTTTTTTTTAAAATTTTAAATACAACTGAGTTCCACTTTCTAGTAGTTTTTTAGGATATTTGAGCTAGATTGATGAGAGATATTGGCCAATAAGTTTTTCTCTTTTCATTTATTTGTAGGGTTTGATTTCAAGGTTATGCAAGCTCCACATGAAGAAGTAGGAGTATTCCCTTGTTTATCTGTTCTCTGGTAGATTTTGTGTAATATTGGTATTTGGAAGGATTCATAGGTTAATTTACTATGACCTAGAAGTTCCTTTGTGAGAAGATTTAAAAAATTGGATTAATTTCTGTAAGAGGTTTAGACTATTCAGATTTTAAATTTCTTCCTAAGTCTGTTTGGTAAGTTGGGTTTTCCATATCATTCAAATTGTCAAATTTATTCGCTTAAAGATTTTTCATAAATTTTTTCATACTTAATCATTATAGTTTTAATATTTGGATTATTTATACTGATGCCTCCCCTTATACTCCTGATATAGGTAATTTGTGTTTTCTCTCTTTGTTTTAATCAGGCTTGCTGGGGGCTTTTCAGTTTTACTGAAAGTTAAAAAAACAACCTTTTGCTGATCTCTCCATTGTGTGCTTATTTTATATTTCATTGATTTTTTCCATATTATTCTTATTATTTGTTTCCTTCATTCTTGAGGATTGATTTGCTATAAGTTTTTGTAGTTTCTTGAGATGGATTCTTAGTTGATTTTTAGTATTTCTTTTTTTCTAATATATGCACATATGACTCTACATTTTCTTTTAAGCACTGCTTCAGCTCTACCTAGCAAGATTTGGTATGTCATGTCTTCATTATTATTTAGTTCATAACATTTTAATTTCCATTGTAATTTCTTCTTTGACCTATGGATTAACTGGAATTTCCAAGCATATGGAATTAATATAGTTTTTTCTTATTATTCACTTTTAGCTAAATTTGACTGCAGTGAGATAATATACTCTAAATGATTTCAGTCCTTTGATATTTGTAAGAATATTTTAGTAGCTTAACACATGATAAATTTGGTGAATGTTTTTTACAGTTCGAAAGATGTAAATGATATAATTGTTGGGTGCAGTGTTCTGTATATGTGAATTTGGTCACGTTTTATTATTTGTGTTGTTTAGATCTTCTGTGCTCTGACTGATTTTTCTATCAGTTATAGAAACAAGTCTGTTAATTCCTCCTCTATAATTGTGGAATTGTCTGTTGTCTGTTTAGATTTCTTATTTTCTGCTTGATATATATTAAATCTGTGTTATTTATAATGTATATATTTGGGATTGTGATAGTTTCCTGGTTGATTGATTTCTTCATGATTTTAAAATCTCTATTATGAGTAGTGTTTCTTGCCTTAAAGCTTACATTCTCTTTTAGTATAAATATACCAGTGTTCTTTTTATTTGTATAATTCATCAATTCCTATCTTTTTATTTTTACCATGTCTGTGTGCTTCTATTCAAAACATTTTTCTTCTTAGCAGAATAGAGTTATTCTTTATTTCAATCTAATAAGCATAGTATTTTAATTAAAATATCAAATCCTTTTACCTTGAATGTAATTATTGATATAGTTTGATTTAAATCTACGATTTTACTGTTTTCTCTCTGTTACGTCTCCTTTATTCTTTCGTTGCTCATTTTAAGTTTTTTGGATTTGCACAGTATTTTTATGATTATGTTTTTCTCTCAATTACCTTGTGAATTATACATTTAAATTACTCTTTTAGTGCTTATTATTAAAGATTTATCGTTGACTTATTACCATTTAATACAAGTTATTAATAATTTCACTTCCCTATAATGCTAGCATCTTAGAACATTTTACTTTCAAGAATTCACCTCCCATGTTTGGATCATTGTTGTAATGCACTTTAAGTTTGTATTTATGTTACAAAGTTTATGACATTGTAATTATTCTTTTATACAACCAATGTATATTTATATACATATTTACCATTTCCAGTGCTCTTAATTCCTTTATGTGTTCCATTTATTTGTCTGGAATTATTTCTCTTGAGAAGTCCTTTTATATGTCTTCTAATGCCTTTTGATGATGTACTCTTAGTTTCTGTTTGCTGAGAACACCTTAATTTCCTGTTTGTTTTTGAAGAATATTTGTACTAGGTATAGGATTCTAAACTAACAATTATTTTAACACTTCAAAAATATTAACTAATTACTTTCCAACTTCCTTTGTTTCTAATGAGAAGTTATCTGTTAGCCTTATTTTTGTTCTTTTGGAAATAATGTCTTTTTTATTGACTGCCACTTGTGAGACTTTCTCCTGGTCTTTCGTGATCTGCAACTTGACTGTAAAGTTCATAGTAATATATTTTTACATCTTGCTTGTGGTTTGCTGAGCTTTTATCTGTGTTGATGATGTTCAGCTGTTTTTTAAAAATTCTTAGCTAACATTTCTTTGAAAGTATCTCTCTTTTTTTCCATTTACATGTATGTTAGGCTTTTTACAGAGTCCCTTATGTCTGTTATGCTCTTTTTTGGTTATTCTGTACTTCAGATTGAATATTTTCTACTGACCTGTCCTCTACTTTGTCTAAATTTCTGTGAAAACTATTAATTGTTTTCTTAATTTTCAGATACTGTGTTTTCGTTTCCACAATATTCATCTTATTCTTACAGTATATTGAACTCCATATGTTACCAATTTTCCGTATTGCCTATAATTTCTTGAGTATTTTAGTCACAGTCATTGACTTCTGATCTCAATATCAGGATCACCTGAAAGTCTGATTCTGTCTGTTTTTCCTATTGGTTACTGATCATATGACATTTTTCATGCTTAAAGATTTTTTTATATAATTATGAACACTGTACATTAAAAAACTGTAAAAGTTCATATTATAGATGCCATTTTATCACCAGCAGGGTTCTAAGAAATGAAATAGATGATCACTTTAATCCATTCAGAAATGGGGCCAGGTCAAAACTGCACTTGATTGTCAAGATTCAATCTATTTCTACTTTGTCTTTATTCTTAGGGTACACCCACCAAGACCTTTTAATTGAGAACCTAGGGAGCATTTTTCTTCTCACCTCTGGAAGGCTGTTGGAATTTTTGCTCTGCTTTTCAGAGATTTTCAGCTTAGTCTTGTCCTGTGCAGCTTTTGAATAGCAATTATGAGGAAATCTGGCTCTGTGTTTGATTGACAAAACTCTTGCTTGTTTCTTGGTTTCCCAAGAACTGTCTGCCAGGGACCAACCCTGGATTCTGTATCTCTAGCTGTATTCTCTCTCTCTCTTTTTTCTTTTTTGGCCATACCATGCAGCATGCAGGATCTTAGATCCCTGACCAGGGATGGAACCTGTACCCTTTGCAGCAGAAGCATGGAGTCTTAACCACTGGACCAGTAGGGAAGTCCTCTCTAGCTGTATTCAGAATCAGCAAATATTCCCAGAAAGAAAAGCTAATGGAAGAATGTAGTGTCAGTTCACCACTATCTCCAGTACCTCGAAAAATAGTTTCATAGACCTTTCCTCCAGCAGAGAGACTGCAGTATTCAGTAGAATTTCAGTATTCAGTAAAAAATTCAATAAAATTTCCAACTTGGTTCTTTAAATACTTACTCTGTCCATCTATAAATTAAGTTATGCTCTAAGAAACTGGCCATGTGTTTGAGGCAATTTAAGTCTCCAGCCCTGGATGACTGCTAAAAACTCTGTTGGTTTATTTGTCCCTTCTCATTGGTTTTCTATCTGAAGGAAGTCCAGATTCTCAAGCTCTAGATCACACTCAAAATTATCACATGCTTCCAGGAAAAGACAGCTGAAAATTCTGAGCTCATCTCTGAACATTTTCCTAAATATTTTCTCTGAATGTTTAGTCCCTATAATCTTCCTTGCATTCACAGCTCTCTAATGCCTTTAAAATATGATTTTTATAATTTACCTGGTTTTCTTGGGTGTTCACATTAAGAATGTTAGCCTTCTGAAAATTACTTAATCTTTTTTTCTAACATCTTTATTGGAGTATAATTGCTTTACAATGGTGTGTTAATTTCTGCTTTATATCAAGGTGAATCAGCTATACATATACATATATCCCCATATCTCCTCCCTCTTGCGTCTCCCTCCCACCCTCCCTATCCCACCCCTCTAGGTGGTCACAAAGCACCGAGCTGATCTCCCTGTGTGATAATTACTTAATCTTAATTGGAAGTGAAAGACTCCATAGATAGTTCTTCAATTTGATTTTAATACTAATAAGGAGAGCAATTATTCTCTAGTTTTTCAAATATTTGATGAGCCTCTGTTGTCTAAAATACACGGCCTGATACATTGTAGAGTAAGTTTGTGACCACAATGCTAAAAGAAACTATAATTTTTTATCTCCTGTGCTGCCCAGTTCTTATCATTTGGGGGGGGTTCAATTCAAGCCAAACTCCTCTGGGACACCTTGTCTTTCTGGCAAGAGATGTCTAACTTTTGATAAATTCCTTGACACTACTGTTCTCTGCCATTCTACTCAAAAATAAATATTTTCAAAGAGCTCATGTGTTCCAAAATAAAAGAACACATCTATTGCCTGAAATAGTTTAGATATGAGTAGAGGACCAGGGAAGAATGGAGTTTGACTCTTACCAGTTTCATCTCACCCTTATAATTGAAAAGTTGTTTTAAAAGACTCTAATAGCAGGCTTCCCTGGTGGCTCAGTGGTTGAGAGTCCGCCTGCCGATGCAGGGGACACGGGTTCGTGCCCCGGTCTGGGAAGATCCCACGTGCCGTGGAGCGGCTGGGCCTGCGAGCCATGGCCACCGAGCCTGCACGTCCGGAGCCTGTGCTCCGCAACAGGAGAAGGCCACAGCAGTGAGAGGCCCGTGTACCGTCAAAAAAAAAAAAGACTCTAATAGCTATAGAGTACATGGAAGATAAGCTAATAATGTTTGAAAGAAGCAGTTCTTAGAATACCTTGGAAAATGTATCTTACAGGTCTCCCCAGTGCTATCCTGTTTCTGCAAACTGAAGACACACACAAAAAAAAAGTGTACACGGAAGTCAGTTGTCCCTAATAGCAACATCAAATTCATCCCACTGAATCTGTTAAGTTGTTCACTTGAATATTCTGCTTCTGGCTATACTTAAAATCCGGCAAGCTTCAGAGTTGGATGAAAAAGCCCACTATCCTATTAATTAATTTTATCTTCCCAGTTTAGGTAACAGGGCCCCAAAGGCAATCAGCTAGTGCCCTGAAGCACACAATACAGTTACTAATGTTAATAAAATGATGGCTCTTATTTTGAAAAATAGCTTATAGCAGTATTGATAATATTCTAGCAGCAGAATTTGAAAATCCAGCCATAATACCTTAATATTAAATTCTGTATATTCAGTAGTGTACATTATCAATATACCACCACATGATTTATTCATACCAGTCTCAGTGTCCTCCAGCATTGATCTCAAGGATGTTTTTTAGCTCTGTAATGAAAACTCTAGAGCTTAAAATCCTGATCAAATGTCATCACTACACCAAGTCAGAAATATGGCCCATAGGGGTTAAGGTAGTATAAATTCTTTTTGGCCTGCATTATAAAATCTTGCCCAGAGCTAATACTGAGAAAAGGGGGAAAACAACTCAGTGAGTCAGAAGACTTACTGTCATCCTCCCTTCATCAGTGTAGACTGGGTTTATCATCCTGAACCATGGGCTCCAAAAAAAGAAAAAAAAAATGCTGTTGAGAGGGTGTTCAACCAGGATGTAACTTTGGAAATATGCTTATGATGGAAAGTAAAAACAAAAAACAAACTTAACTGAAGAACTAAAAAACTCCACTGTTTAAAATGAGGTTAAAGTGTCCATCGACAGATGAATGGATAAAGAATATGCGGCACATATATACAATGGAATATTACTCAGCCATAAAAAGAAATGAAATTGAGTTATTTGTAGTGAGGTGGATGGACCTAGAGTCTGTCATACAGCGTTGAAGCAAGTCAGAAAGAGAAAAATACCATAGGCTAACACACATATATGTAATCTAAAAAAAACCCAAAACTGGTTCTGAAGAACCTAGGGGCAGGACAGGAATAAAGACGCAGACCATAGAGAATGGACTTGAGGACACGGGGAGGGGGAAGGGGAAGCTGGGACAAAGTGAGAGAGTGGCATGGACGTATATGCACTACCAAGTGTAAAATAGATAGCTAGTGGGAAGCAGCCGCATAGCACAGGGAGATCAGCTTGGTGCTTTGTGACCACCTAGAGGGGTGGGATGGTGGGGTGGGAGGGAGGGAGATGCAAGAGGGAAGAGATATGGGGATATATGTATATGTATAACTGATTCACTTTGTTATAAAGCAGAAACTAACACACCATTGTAAAGCAATTATACTCCAATAAAGATGTTAATAATAATAAATAAATAATAAAATAAAATGAGGTTAATTTAAAAATGGAAACAATCTGGAAACAATAGAAGTGAAAGCCTCACTAAATTGCTCCATTATCCATTGTTAAAGCTTAGAAAAGAGTTAACTATGTTTTGGATGGGTAATATTACCACTTCTAACACCATAGGCTCCGAGGCATGAAAGTGATTGTTTCATAAACAAAAATGAAAAAAATTCCAAGGAGACCACTGAAGTATTTCTGGTCACTCTTCTTGGAGGACATCTTATAAGCAAAAGACCTCTGTCTATATGGTGGCGTTCGAGATGGTGGTGGGTTGCCACATTTTGCTTTTGAAAGATAGCAAAATACGTAGTTTCTATACTGCTTTATTCAAACAGAAATTTCCATCATATGTATTTAAGAACTGTGGTTGCCAATAAAGTCAGTCCTCTTGTTTATATTTTTACATTCCTGTATTAACAGTATACACACATTTATATAAGCATCAAAAGTACTATACATGAAAGCAAGTAAGTTTCTATACTCTAACAAACAAAATGATTGAAGTTGACCCAGGAAAAATCAGACTGTAGCTATAATAAATATTCACAAAACTGACAGGATACCTTCTAGCAGTGAAACATGTACTCTGAGTTTAATTAATTTGTAAGATACAACAATATTTTTGTGAAGGTTAGGAAACACAGTTTGGTAATATTAACTATAATTTCCTTGGTTAATGTTGTTTGAAATCATAATCCAGGTAACTGTATAAATCAGGATTAAGCCAGAGAAACAGAATCAGTAGGAAATATAAATTAAGAGATTTATTGCGGGGAACTGGCTTATACCATTTGGGGGGCTGGCTAAGCATGTCTAAAACTTGTAGGGCAGGCTGTCAGGAGGGTCAGGCTGGAACTCTCAGGCACAGGATAAAGCTGTTGTCCACACAATTTCTTCTTATGAAAGCCTCAGCTCTGCTTTTAACCTCTTTCAGCTGATTGAATCAGGCCTGCCCAAACTACCTAAAATAATCTCCATTTCTAAAGTCAACTGATTATGGATTTTAATCCCATCTACAAAAAACTTCACAGCAACACCTAGAATAGTGTTTGAAAGAATAACTGGAGACTAGCCAAACTGACTCATCAAAACGACTACCACAGTAATATATAGAAGTTTAAGTATTAGTTGATTTCTCCAAATCTCAAAGAGCATTGAAGATTGCTCATTTGAAATTCAAACCCTGCTCTCTTTAAGAAACAATTAAACATATGTATATATTATATCTCTGATCTTTCCTTCTTATCTGGTTTTCATTTGAAAAGTTAAAGAAAGCTCAAATCTTTCTTACTGTAATTTTTTGTCTCAATTTTTATAAAATGTGCAAAGGAGGTATTTCTGGATAAAGAGTTTCCTATAACACAAAGCCATAGAATATGCCTTTCCACTATTTGTCTTTAAAAAAAAATTAGAAGGGATAATTTTGTTGGCATCCTAAACACGATTGTCAATAATGGATAGCATTAACATTTATATATTGATATGTTAACAAAGAATTAGAGAATTCATTTTCATAATCCTTAATCAGTATTGTAGAAATCTGAGTCCATAGAAAGATATATGAGATTTCATTTATTGAAGAAGATACACCATGAGGTGTCTACAACATTTTAGAATGAGTGATGCAGCTTCCATTCTTTTCTTTTGGCTTTGTGATTTTGATTGTTTAAAATTGCAATGCTGTGCTCACTTTGCCAGTACATATCTAATACTAAAATTGGAATGATACAGAGAAGATTAACATGGACCCTGTGTAAGGATGACATAAATTCATGAAACATTCCGTATTTTTTAAAATAAATATTTTGTTATATATGAACCTCATGGTAACCACAAACCAAAAAATTATAATGAAACAGAAAAAAAGAGAAATCCAAACATAACACTAAAGACAATCATCAAATCACATGAGAATACAGCAAAAGAAGAAGAAAGGAACAAAAAGAACTACAAAAACAACCAGAAAACAAATAATTAAAGGACAATCAGTATACTTCTATCAATGATTACTTTAAGTGTAAATAGACTAAATGCTTCAGTTAAAAGACATAGAGTAGCTGAATAGATAAAAAGCAAGACCCATATATATGCTGTCTGTAAGAGACTCACTTCAGATCTAAAGACACACACAGACTAGAAGTGAGGGGATGGAAAAACATATTCCATGCAAATAGAAACAAAAATAAATCTGATGTAGCAATACTTATATTTGACAAAATAGACTTTAAAACAAAGACTGTAATAGGAAACAAAGAACATTACATGATAAAGGATTAATCCAGTGAGAGGATATAATTGTAAATATATATGCACCCAACATAGGAGCACCTGAATACATGAAACAAATATTAACAAACGCAACAGGGAAAATTGACAGTAACACAATAATAGTAGGGGACTTTTAACATCCTATTTACATCAATGGACAGATTATCCAGACAGAAAATCAACAAGGAAATACTGGCCTTAAATGACACATTAGGAGATGAACTTAGTAGGTGTATATAGGACATTTCATCTAAAAGCAGCAGAATACACATTCTTTTCAAGTGTGCATGGGACATTCTCCAGTATGGTTCACATACTAGGCCAGTCTCAATAAATCTAAGAAGACTGAAACTCTATCAAGCATCTTCTTCAACCACAAAGGTATGAAACTAGAAATCAACCACAAGGAAAAAAAAATCTGCAAAAAACACAAACACATGGAGGCTAAACAATATGCTACTAAACAATCAATGGGTCGCTTGAAGATATCAAAATATACCTGGAGACAAATCAAAATGGAAACACAGTGATCCAAAACCTATAGGACACAGCAAAAGCAATTCTAAGAGGAATGTTTATGGTGATACAAGCCAACCTCAGGAAACAAGAAAAATTTCAGATAATCTAACCATACACTTAAATAAGGAACTAGAAAAAGAAGAAGAAACAAAATCCAAAGTTAGTAGAAGAAAATAACTAATAAATTCAGAGTGGAAATAACTGAAGTAGAGACTTAAAAAGCTACAGAAAAGCTCAATGAAACTAAGAGCTGGTTTTTGAAAAGATAAAACAAAAGTAATAAATGTTTTGCCAGACTCAACAAGAAAAAAGAGAGAGGGCCCCAATAAAATCAGAAATGAAAGAAGAGTTAAAACTGACACCACAGAAATACAAAGGATCGTAAGACATCACTACAAACAGTTGTATACCAATAAAATGGACAATCTAGAAGAAATGGATAAATTCCTAGAAATGTACAATCTCCCAAAAGTAAACCAGGAAAAGATAGAAAATATGAAGAGACTGATTTTCAGTAATGAAACTGAACCAGTAAAAAACAAAAAAAACAAACGAAAAAAACTCCCAACAAACATAAATTCAAGACCAGATAGCTTCACAGGTAAATTCTACAATACATTTAAAGAAGAGTTAACACCTATCCTCTCAAACTATTCCAAAAAATTTCAGAGGAAGGAACACTTCTGAACTCATTCTGGAGATCAATATCATCCTGATATTAAAACCAAAGAGATCCCAAAATAGAAAATTGCAGGCCAGTTATCACTGATGAGCATAGATGCGAAAATCCTCAACAAAATATTAGCAAACTGAATTCAATAATACAGTAAAAGGATCATTCACCATGATCAAGTGGGATTTATTTCAGGGATGCAAGAATGTTTCAATATTTGCAAATCAATGAAGGTGATACATCACATTAACAAATTGAAGATTAAAAATCATATTAACATCTCAATAGATGCAGAAAAAGCTTTTGACAAAATTCCACACCCATTTATGATAAAAACTCTCAACAGAGTGGGCATAGAGGGCACATACCTAAATATAATAAAGGCCAGATATGATAAACCTACAGCCAACATCATACTCAATGTTGAAAAGTAGAAAGCTTTTTTTTAAAAATCTGCTTTTTATTCTCTAATCTTTAATTAATGTTTGAACATTACATTCCTAGAATAACTCCACTTGATGTGGGGTATTAGTCTTCCTCTCTACTACCTCAGTGAGTTTTCACCTCACAGGATCCCCACTTCCCTACTCTCTAGCTAGAAAACCAGGGTTTTATTTCTCCCACTCTGTTGTACACTGTTAATAATTGTGACTGTGTTTGAGACCAAGTGTTGAGAGGATGGAGAGAGGAAAAAAAGTGGTAAAGATTCTCTTCACACTTTGGGGGCCACAGTTCCTCTGGACAGAGAGAAAGTTTCACATCCTTTAGAGATTTTGGAGCCTGCTCAAATATTGATTTCATTGCTGTTCCCACTTCCATGGGAATGCCTGGGGCTAGAACAGGGGAGGATGGATGAAACAAAAATATAGGGGCTTTCCTTCGCTCTTTCTGACCCCTCAGAGCTCCCTTTGTCATTCCTCAAATTAGAGACAGAGGCCTTCCCTTGGCATACGTTCTGTCTACACATAGTGAGCAGTTACAGGGTTCAAATTTCCTTTGAGTCCAGCCTGGGAACCACCGGAAGAAAATGAAATGGGAGACTCCCCTCCAGTTCAGTGGTACTTCAAATTATGGTTTCCTTCTCCAATCCACCTGCTCTTATTTTTTTTCAGAGTCCTCAGAGGGCTTCTGCATGCATTGTATTGAGATTCTAGCTGCATTTCAGTAGGAGAGACAGAGTGAAAATTTCTTACTCCATTTTACCCTGAACAAGGACTGACACAGGTTTTTTTAGGTATAGTAAATGAAATACCTTTCATACCTCTGAGTAGAATATATTTACTGTTAATATTTTACCTTAAAATGCATTTTGATCTTCAGAAGTTAAGAGGGTCATTCCTCTGTATAGTTAAACTATACAGATTTTTTATTTGCAAACTTCTGTCCTCAGAAATTACAGCAGAAAAAATGCATATCATAGATTTTAAAATAATGGATCAGAGTCATAGATCAGGCTACATATATAACAAAAGTCTGACATCTTTGTAGTTTAGGAGTTTGAAAATAATTGCATTTCCCTGAATTCTCATTAATAAAAACCATTTATTATTGGGCACAGCTTATGAGCCTGTCATCAGATGCAGTTCATTATGTGGCCTTGCATTACTATTGTCCATTTTGGCGTAGCCTAACTTATTCTTAGCAGGGTTGGAACTTTTGCATTGTCATCATCTAAGTGCTTTTTGTGAGGTAGCAGGGTGATGGTGGAAAGAAGCAATATGTTTGGAGTGTGAGCGAACACTCAGACTTAAATTTTCCTCTAGAAAGGAGTTATTTCCCATCTGGCACTTTTTAGCTAAAAATATTAGATGCTTGTTTTGACTATTACCTCTGTTGCTGAGCCCTGAGTAAAGAAAAAATTTAGGTATCTGTAAATTGGTGGATTTTTAGGTTCATGGGAACTGCAGACTACCTGAAGAAGTATTTAACATGCCTGGGCCTAAGTTGTCCAGGATCTACAAAATGCCTATGAGCAGAACTTCCTGGATCAGGCAGCACCGTGCTGAACAAACAGAATGAGCTAGAACACCTGGGTTCTAGACTTCGTTTTACCGTAAAACAATGCCGGGTTAGAATTTTCTAACACTTAAACCCCCATTGTCTCATTTGATCTTCCCAACCCTGCTGTCAGCCAAGAAGACCTCATACTATAATATTTTCCCAGTTGTAGGGATGAGAAACAAAGGCTCAAAGCAGTTAAGATCTTCTACTCTCTGTTAATCTAAGATTCTTTCCACTTGAATGTCACTAGTCAGATGTATTACTAGAAGACTCAGTTTCTTGATCTGTAAACGTAAAGATTTTCACTCCCAGTTTTTTTCCAGATCTTTTCAAGTTTGATCTAGTCACATTTTTACATTTTAGATACCTGTAAAACATAATCTTTTACTTCATAAATGATTTCTTAGGAAAATTTTCCTGATTTCTCAACCTATAAAATAGTCACATATTCTGTCACTAAAATATCAAGCATTTCTTCTGATCATACTCTAGTGCATATGTACTGAGTATGGATAAGGGCAGAGTATATCTTAGTATAGTTGAATAGCATCTGATTTCTCATTGTGTTTACAGAATTATTTAATTTGAAAATTATGATCTATTTTAAAGGCTATTAAATTCTGTTGATCTCAACCACTCACCCAAATTCTCTCAATTTAATTTGTCTCATTAATATATACATGCAATAGAAAGGCAAAGAATATAAATGGACAATTCATTAAAGAGGAAATATAGTTAGACTGGATAGGTAGATAGATAGGTAGGTAGATAGATAGCCTCAGTAATAGCCAAGTAAATGCAAATTTAATAATGAGACACCTCATATACTAGATTATAGTAATGAGAAGCCTCATATACTAGATTATATGAGTTAATATTTGTTAAGCCCTTTATACAGTGTCTGGCTTATAGCAAGCATTTAAAATGCTTGTTAAAAATCAATCAATAAATTAAATAATTAAACTGCTAGTGCAAGTGTGAATTGCTTCAAATCTTTTAGAAAGTTATCTGGAAATATCTATAACCATTAAAAATTCACTTAACTTTTGAGTGAGCATTGTTGCTTTCGGCAAATATCTTACAGAAATAAGAGCATCACTGTTTAAGAAGGATTTTTATTTCAGCAAAAATACTGAAAATAAAATAAATGTTCATCATCCAGGGAACAATTAAATAATTTTATCAGAGTCCCAAGGAAACAAATAAGTCATGAGAATTTGAGTTTATTCACAAAATGGATATTTTAAAAGTATAATCAGTATGTAGGGAATACATAGGAGCTATTTCAATAACCCGGTTTGAATAGGAATAGAGCTGTTACCCTCCCTGGGCCCAAGGAGAGGAATCTGTGACCAAACTCAGAAGGAAAGTAGAGCAGAGGAAAACTTGGGAGGAGAAGTGGCCTTCAGTTGAGGGACAGAGCCAGGCTGAGGCAAACTTGCATGGAGGGGGCCAGGAAATAAGTACCCTGCCCTCAGCCTTTTTCTTTAACTTCTTGCCAGGGCTTCCTATTTGTTAACCCCATCAGAACCAACCAGGAGCAAGGGAAGCCATGAGAGTCTGCTTCCCAGAGTACAGAGTAGAGATGGGTGGAGAGAGGATCTGGGTGGTCAAGCAGAAGTTATCTAATACAGTACTCATGTCACATGGAGACTATGGAATGATACACAGCAATGGAAAAGACTGAACTCATATGGATGGTCCATATCATGGATATATGTATCCATGTATGTTACATATTTGGGAAAAAATGGAGTGTAAAGTTTGAATATGATTCAATTTTAAAAACAGTAATTGTGTGTATGTATGTATATGTGTTTATGTATGTATAAATGTATAAAACTATGTATATATATAAACATGCATGTGAATATATTAGCTTTTTAGTATTTCTATAAAGCCCTTTGAAATCCATTAGAATGATAAGACGTCAGAAAGATTGTGATAGTGCTAAATGCACTTTGTGTGTTCATGGCAGGTGATTAGTAATATACATTGGCTGTTGGAGATGGCTGAAATATAGTTTGTAATTTGCATAAACTAAATTTTGCTTTGTAATATGAGTAGACAACACAGTGTGCAGATAAATGAACCTTGAGAAAAAGAAGATGCCAATTCTATGTTTTTCTCATATCCACATGGCTAGAATTTAAATGGAGCAAGGCATACTGGGATCTGACCTGCTTTTGAGTCAGGGAAACATAACAATCATTTGTAGTCAACTCCAAAGCCAGGGAATTCAATGAGGCCCTTAGCTCTGCAGCAACTTATCTCAAAGTCAAATTTTTACCTTCAAGTCTGGAACATTTGTTAGATGTTATCAGGTAACAAATCTGTTTTCTTCTGTTCAATTGGGAGTCTCTGAGTATTTCAGAACATTTTTGTTTACAGAAAGACTTTTTATAAACACCCTCTCCTCCACTTTTAATAGATGCTTATGTTTATAACACATTTCCCATTTTTAAAGTGTTTTGAAATGTCACTGACTTTCAAATATTACCTTTTCACAAAGCAACTTGCAGACCTTGTTGTTTTAAAAACACATGCCAGATTTGGACTTGCTACAGATAACACAGCACGCTTGCACAGATGTTTCATCAGCCTTACCTGGGATCATTTTCAAAATTCCAGGGCAAGACAGGAGTCCCACAGCCCAATGCCTGGAACACAGCCAGTCTCACAGCACTGAGTCAACATGACACACAGTGAGTCAAAGCTACAAGATACCAAACATCTGGTGTTCTCTCTTTCTTTCTCTCTGTCTCTCTTTCAATGTCTCTCCATCTCTCTCTCTCTGAGAGAAATATGGATGCTCTGGCATTATGGGCACAGAGTCTACTGGAAAGAGTCCTAAGAGTGCCAAGGTTTACGTGTGAGCATGTGAGAAGGAACGTGAGTCACACTTGGATCTTTTCAGGCCTGGCTGCATGTGTGCGGAGCATTGGCCATCATTAGTGTTGGCTTCTGACGTGAAAGGCAGCAATTCCATAGCTGCATTTTAAAAAGAAAAACTCAGGTGTGACAAAGACTTTGCTAAAAGGATATTAAAATAGGACTCTTTTTTTTTTAACATCTTTATTGGAGTATAATTTCTTTACAATGGTGTGTTAGTTTCTGCTTTATAACAAAGTGAATCAGTTATACGTATACATATACCCCCATATCCCCTCTTTCTTGTGTCTGCCTCCCACCCTTCCTATCCCACCCCTCTAGGTGGTCACAAAGCACCGAGCTGATCTCCCTGTGCTATGTGGCTGCTTCCCACTAGCTATCTGTTTTACATTTGGTAGTGTATATAAGTCCATGCCACTCTCTCACTTCATCCCAGCTTACCCTAGGACTCTTACTTTTTAACCTGCTGGAGTGTGGAGCCTTGCATTAAGACATTTTGTTGGTGCTTAACAATGGACCTGTGTACATTTGCCTGAGGAGCAAATTCCTTTGGGTCTAAATTCTGATTACTTAACCTAAATGATCTACCAGATGGAAATTATATCCTTGACATTGTAGAATCATAACTTGAATGAAATATCTCATAATTAGTGAAATCTGAATGATGTTTTTAATCATAAATTCCGTGTAGCAAGCTAGACCACAGTAATAGTGAATGAGCTAGTCTAATAATTGCTTACTCTGTTTTCATGATTCATCTTTGTAACTCTGGGTGCCTGATGGTGGTGGTATAGGTAGAGATTCATAAAGTGTCTGAAAGCTTTCATGATAAAGAACAAACAGGTAATTATTACCAAAAAACTTGCATAAATCAGGTCAAAATTTGAGAATCTTAACATTTTCCCATACCTCCAATATCCGCTACTTTAACACATAGGAAGCTTCTATGCTAGTAGGAAATGGAGCAGAAAGCAAAACAGTAGCAAAATAGAGCAATAAGTGAATAAGTAACTAGTGGGGGAAAATCACAGACTATGACTGTTTTATGATGTCAGGGAAGTTAGAACAAATGGCTGCCAAATGATATAACAAACTTCTTGTGAAATATGGCTGAAAAGCAGAATGGCATGTCAATACTACAGGTAATATGCTGACAAAGGGGTCTTTATCTGAATAAGAATCTTTCAGCTGGTTTCCAAGTGCATAGTTGTACTCAGTCCATTTTCTTCTTTATTCCTACAATGTTACTAGTAAAGAGACTATACCAGGCAGCAATTTTGACAGGGTCATGTCACAGTATGTTTGCAGATTGGAGCCTACTGATAATCCTTATGGCGCTAATACTAAATTTTTACTAGCAGTTCACGACTTAATACTGACCCATAGATAAAACTGTCTGTAATTTTCCCTGCTGCCTCTCAACACCACTGATTTTCTCTCACTGTCACCTGCCCTTTCCCCACTCCCCCCATACTGTGGTAGCTCTTAAGGAAAAGCTAAAAATTTGCTACTCAATTAGGAAGCCTGTGGATGCAGAAGCAGAGGGATATATGAAAAGGTGAGAAAGCAAAAAAAAAAAAAGGGAAAAAAGATGTTTTAGGGGAGGTAGAGTTTCATACTCGTAGACTGTGCTGATATGCCTACTTGGTGACCCACTGCCAAAAATACTTCCTGAGCTAGTGGAATTTACCACTTAGCATAATATTAAGTCAAAGGTCAAAAGCCTCTTGTTGGGTTTCAAAAATTAGCAGAAGTGTCTAATACCTGTTGAGTGACTGCTAAGTAACAAGCATTTTGATAGATATTTTATTCTTACAAACCCCTGTGAGCTATGATACTATTAATCAAATTTAGGATATGGGCAAGCAAAAGCTCAGAAAAAGGTTAAGTAATTTACCAAAACCAGGGTGATGGAGCCAAAATTCAAAGACAGATGTCAAGCCCCAGAGAGTATCTCTGCTGCTGCTTTTGTCATTCCACCTTGCCTTCTGCATTGTTAGCCGTGTTTCATGTTTTAATGAGATTTAACTCAACATAGATCCATTCGTTTATCCAGCACTCAGCAGGCATTCGTGGAGCGCTGTGTGGCGTACTGTGTTACTTCTGAAGCCTGCTGAGATGAGGTGCACTGGCAAATTGAGTTTGACGTGGGACTGGGTCAGATGGTTGCAGGCTGATCGTTTAGCTCAAGCATTGATAGGTGCTGCCTGGTGAGGACTCCTAGGGATCTTGTGGGCTGAGAGTTGGAAAAGAACTAGGTAACAGAAAGTGAGAAGGTACTAATGACTAGTTCTACATCTTTTAAAATATCACTAGATTTCATGGCTTCTAAATGCACCAATTGAACTACATTTTCCAAAATTCTCTGCATGTTTCTGGTTGGGGTGGAAAAGAAATCTTTTCATGAGAGATTTGGGAGGCAAGAGTGAAGCAGCAACCATTTTTGTCTTTATGCTCAGGTCAAGGGAGGTGCTTTTGTTGCTCACGCGTGTTGTCACTTAGCTGATGGCTCACCTTGGGAAGAGTGAGTAGCCAGGCCTACAACTGCCTCATCTTCCCCAGTCCTCCTTCAGTGTTTCTGACAGTGTTTCTGTGTTTAGCTCCATGACAAAGGTTACCAGCTTCTGTCCTCATAGAGTTACAGCTAGTGGGTGCTGAGAGGTGCCAGCTGGTCCTTGGGCTCCCCGCTTACAACCGTCTCCTCTTCCAGACCATCTGTGACCTGTGTGTTTCAAGCTCCAGCATCAGAAACAAAGGCAGTAATCTTACTGAGACTGCTTAGCCAGCTTCCACATTGTGTGAGATCAGATTCCTCTATCAAACTCTGCTTCTCTGATTCAACTCTGACCAAATACAGTAGGAAAGGAGGGATCTAAATATTTTCCCTCCTCACTTCTAGATTGCATGACCTACCTGCATTTAATACTCTTGGAACCTCAAATGTTTGGGTGCCTCACGAATTGCATGTATATGAGTCAGGAAGCAGGCTCTCACCCGACACCAAATCTGCCAACATCCTGATCTTAAACTTCCCAGCCTGCAGAAGTATGAGAAGTAAATTTCTGTTGTTTATTAGTCACTACATGTTTTCAAGTACCCCTTCTAAGCCCCTGTGGGCTAACAAGTATCCCTCTGTATTACGAGGTCAAATTTCTCTTCTACACTTCAAACTTGTATATCGAGTTGCCTACTGAGAAAGCCCAATTAGATGTACTATATACAAACTAGAATTTAATTTGTTGAATATAAAATTGATTATTGCTCATCCCATACTCTGAAAAAACAAATGAACTAATAGATAAGCAAACACCCCTAATATTCTCTCAATGTTTTTCTCTTTAACTATTGGAACAACTGTCAATCCAGTGCTCAAGCCAGAATGCTAGCAGTTTTCTTTTATTCCTTGCTGTTCTCTTATTCTTCACATCCAATCACCCAGCCATAAATTTTCAAAACATCTATCAAATCCGTTCATTTCTCTCCACAACCACTATTTCAGCTCAAGCCACCCATTCTCCAAGAAATGGCCATTGTTAATGTGTGTATATGGTAAGATATAATGCAATATATGCATTTGCTACATGTACATTATTTATTATATTTATTGGCAATATGTACTTTATATATATTTACATATATGAGATCATGTTACACATACTTTTCTGAAACTTGCTTTTTTACTTAATATTTTATAAACCACTTTTTATCTAGTGCAAAATGTGTTATGTGTACCATTATTTATTTAAATTATACAAGTAATAGACACACATAGTCAGAATGCATACAGAAAGCTATGAAATATAGAATAAAATTTGCCTTTTCCCATGGCCTCATTTCCATTCTGCTGTTGCAATCACAGCTAAAAATTTTATTGCGTTAGTCATACTGAGTTTAATATTACAACTTTAAATCCTGTGCTATACCTCTGCTTTTTGGTTTGTCAACATTAAAGAGTATCTATTTACTCCCTTAAATAAAGGATGAGAATTCACTGCATTTATACCACCTTCCATTCCCCTGCCACAAATTAGACATTGTTTTACTGATTTATTTTTAGTTTTTCATGTAGTAGTTTCAACTTTTAACTGTATTCTTAAGCTTTTATTTCTTTTATCAACTTTTAACAATATCTATGGATTCTACTTTATGAAAGGTAAGGAAATTAATTAACCCACTGATCTTTTCCTAGATCTTATTTTTTTCCATTCCATATCTCAGTTTCTGTTGGCTAAATCATGATTTTTCCAACATCAAGATTAATAATATTGCCTAGTATGCTGAGTTACATCACTATAGTTAAATACACTCTCCTTTATTTCTAGGTTTCTTCTCAAGGGTGAAAACCAATAAATAACATTTGTTATACCCACATCTAAATACACGTATTTACTGTACAACTAAATAAAATATTTAGACTGTAAAAGGAACAATAAAGTGTGTAACTGGAGATTCCAAAAGGCAAGCCTCACAGCTTCTCTTTTATTTCCTTTTCAGTGTCCTTTGTTTCTTCTGGGTAATTTCAAATGTCTTTTTTTCTATCCTATGTAATACTTCTTGGATCACCAAGAACACACATGCTGCTTAACAAGTTGGCTTTATTACTTGTCGTAGGGAAGACACATACCCATGGGAATCATAGGCCACCTCAGTAAGAGGTGTTAAAATGAACTGACTATTAGAAGTTTTCTGAGTTCCTGAATGTCCCCCAAGTTTTATTTTCTTCTCACACTTGATTAATAATTTGGCTAGGTATAGAACGGTAGGCTTAGAATTTGAAACTATTACTCAGTTATCTTTATTCAGTATTGCTGATGAAAAGTCTGAGGTAAATGTGATTTTTATTTCTTGATATATGCCTTTTTTACTCTCCCACTTTCTCTCTCTTGAATCTTTCAGGATTTATCTAGGTGTGGGTTTCTTTGTAAGTTTTCCACTAATTCCATGGGTCCTTTCAACTTAAATATTTATACTATTCTTCAGTTTAGAAAATTTTCTGTTCTTAAATGTTTTCTCTCCTGTTAACCCTATTTTCTACACTCTATTTCCTATATCTTTTGAGTCTATCCTCCACATATTATAACTTTTCTTGTATATTTCTGAACTTTATCTTTTTATCGTATATCCTAAGAAACTTCTTTAATACAGATCACTTATTTGGTCTTCAGTTATTTTATTAATCAGAAAATTCGCTCTCTTTGTTTTTGAAAGCAAAAACTTTCAAGAGCTTTACGTTTTCCTTTGATTTTCTTTCCTTTATCATGTCATCCTGGTTTATTTGAAAAAATGCAGTACCATTTGAAAATCTATGAAATTATTAATTATATATTTTAATTACCTTTTTTCTTTTAATAATTTATTTCCTAGGCAGTTTTATTTTTGTTGTCACTCAGGATTTTGATTGTCTTAAACTGTCTGCTTAGTCTTGATTGCTCATTTATAATTAATAGAATGACTAAATTGATTAATATAGGCAGGGAGCCTGAAGACTTATGAACTTGCCAAAACGAGGGCTTGACTCTGGAGGTGGAGCAGGATAAGTTATTTCCATCAAGGGCAGATTGGATTTTTTAGTTTCCCACACCTTATCTGCTGTGACAGTCAGGACTTGCCCAAAGCCGCAGTGTGCCTCTCTCCTAGGACCTTAAACCCTCCCCAGACGGATTACAGACTTTCTTTAGTTTGCATCAGGATTTTACCCAGAGGGCAAAATACTTAGTGTCAGTCACTCCCTTTTTCCTGTGCGAGAAAGGAAGGAGTTACTCACTCAGCTATTTTGTTATCAATTATTTAATGAATTTTTCTGATGACCCCAAGGCCCACTTCTGTTCTTAGGTTTTGTTGGCTTTAGTTTAGCACTCCTTTAGGAATCACTGGGGAAAACTAGTACTCACAGGTATCTTGGGTTTTTGTCTCCAGGGCCTCTCTGGATGTTGTACAGGATGAACAGGGCACAAGTCTTTGTGAATGGAGACCCCTAGAATTGTGTAGTGCACAACTTGAAAACTGTGCTTTGGTATTTCATCTGCACCAATTTTTCTGCCCGTCTCTACCTAGCTCCTGAAATGTCTCTGGATTATCTTCATGGATTCCCAATGATATTCTTTTTTCTCTTGAAAATATTATATTAAGTATTTTAATGTGACTTTGGAAGGATGGAAAAAAAGTATTCTTAGACCAATGACTTGAATCAAAAACCATGCATTATATTTAGTTTTATTATTTTTCCTAGATATTATCTATAGTTAGATGAATACCCTAAATATTATCACTCTAAAACTCACAGAAGGGGGAAAATAATCACGTTTCTCACAACATTTATGTATAAAAATTTCAATTTTATTTATGAAAAACTATGACTTCCTCAGGTTAACTCAGAATTAACTGAGAAATTTGGGGGGAACTGTCTTTATCAGCCTCTGATACTTTAAACATAGAAATACATTAAATAAATGTGGATGTATATAAGTGAGAGACAGAGTCATGAGGATGAAAATTATTTTAAAAAATAAATGATAATATTTATGTCTGAGAAGTTCCTCTACTTACAAATTTCAGGTAAGATAAGTAAATTTGATTCAAGGGCAAAAGGTTTAGAAATTTACAGTTTAAGAAAGAAGAAAAAAGAGATAGAAAGGAAGGAAGAACAGCCTGAGTATTGACTATCTCTTTCTTTCCTATTGAAACCAATGGAAAAGAGTCACTCGTGTCCTTGGCTTAATATCTGTCAGCCAAAGAAGACTGTGTCTCACAGTCTCACAGGTTGGGTTCCCTGAGAAGCTGACTCTGCAATGGAAATCGGCAGGATATTTATCAGAGAGTGCTCTTAGGATCAAAACATATGGAAAGGAAGCCGGAGAATGTAGCTGACCTAGTTTGTAAGCCCCAGACCTCAGCCCACCCCAGATATAGCTCTGGAACCCATCTGGTTTTCCAGAGATGTCTCAAATTTGGATGAAGGAGCTGAGGCTTTATATCCTGAGACTGTTCAGCCATTGGATATAGGCACACCTGGAAAGAGGTGCAACTTGGCTAAGATAGCTTTCTTCTACTGAGAATAGCCCCCCAAAAGGCTGATAGTTGACTACTATCCTATGACATCACACCCAACAGCCAGGGAAATAATAAGTCCTTTTTTTCTGAAAGGAGATCTAGGCAGTACATCAAACATTAACCATAATCCACCCTTTCTACCACTTGGATTCACTTAGTACAGGTTCTAGGAGCGTCTTCCTTCTCTTGGTGAAAGGGAAGCTTAAAAGAGAAAGATTAGTGGGATAAACTAGCCCCAGCTACTAGCCCCAGGTCCCAAGAGCACACCAGGAGATGTTTCTCAAAGGCCATAAATCTCGACTACAGGTGCAATGGCCTTGCTCCAGAACCCTAGAGGTCTGCATGATATTCTCCCACTAGGGCTTGTCATAAAGTCAATATGACCTTTTCCACCACTAATCTCTCTAACACCACAGGGTTTTCTACATCATATGACCACAGCCCAGGCAGCACAGTTGCTTGTACTGCAGCCTGGAATTGCTGCAGAGCCCTTTCCTGCTCAGGGATCCACTCATAACTGCCAGCCTTTCAGGCACTATCTATACCCCCAGGTGTTTAATACGCTACCTCTGAGCCTACCTGCCACTGTTTCATTCTTCATGGTGGGAGGCACAAGATGCAATAGTTTGTCCTTTACTTTGGAGCGAATGTCCTAGCACACAGAAACCACAAAAATTTCTATTAAGCTGGTGGGCCTCAGCATCTCACTAGGGTTTATTTTGTACTTTCTGGAGTACATATGGCTTACCAAGACTTTAATCATGCTGGCGGTTTCTTGCCCATCCAGTCCAATTAGAATAATATCATTTGTATAATACTGGAGCCGTGTGATATTCAGACACCCTGGATTTCTTCAGACTATGTTATGACAGAGGAAAGAATAGCTTTCATAGCCCTAGAGCAAAACTGCAAATATATTCTGTTATCTGTTCCTTTCTTCTGACAAAGATACAAAGGAAAACATTCACCAGATCAAATCAATGGCCATTGACCAAGTTCCTAAGGTCATGCAAATTTGTTCTAGCAAATATTACTGCATTGGGCTCCACAGCAGTAATTGGGACTACTATTTTCTTGAGTTTACAGTAATTCACTTTATTCTTCAATATTTGTTGCCTTTGGTTTTGCTTTTTTGTGTGTGTGTGGGGACAATACGTGTATTAAACAGAAAAAAGATGACAGCTGTCACTCTTGAATCTTTTAGTATTTAAGAGTGATGCTAATTTCTGCTATTCTCCTGCCGTGGGATATTGTGATTTATTTACTATCCTAGCAAGGAGTATAGGTGGAGCAGTTTCAGAGATATCCACTTGGCCTTTATAGCTCCTACATCACAGGCCAAGAACCTAGTATAATGGGATGGTGCCAAGCAGGAAATATAACCATCATACATTTGGGGACTCCAGAAACTACCATTGGGTGAGTCTGCAAATACAGTGGACCCACTGTGAACTATGGCTGGGCCAGAACCCCGTTTATTATCTACCCTCATATACCCCACTGTAACAGATAGGCCATAATATACTTCAGGTCTCAGGGTATCATATCATCTCAGACCTGTATCCAACAGTTCTTGAAATGTTAGGTATCCCTCTCTGCTTAGTGTACAGTTACCGTAGTAAATACCTG
Source organism: Monodon monoceros (assembly GCF_005190385.1). Taxonomy (NCBI): domain Eukaryota; kingdom Metazoa; phylum Chordata; class Mammalia; order Artiodactyla; family Monodontidae; genus Monodon; species Monodon monoceros. The sequence continues at coordinate 68,711,693 of NW_021703772.1, forward strand.
AAGGTCCCTTTGAGATAAGACTTGGGAATTACAGTCATGTACAATTGCTGGGGCTTGGCAGGGCTCTTTTTCCTGGTGATCTAGTTTCTTTTTCAGTCATTAGGTTTGAGGTTCAAAACCTGGCTCTGAGGTGGAAACTGGCTAAGACATTGTGAACTTTTATCAGTATATTTACCCTTACTCTCAGCTTCCTGATTTTTTATCATTGATTTTATAGATTGAGTAATATAGTACTTTTTGGCTACCTGTCTATTATTCCCCTTGGGATGCTGTATTCTATTAATCATCTCCATAATTCCCTGTGACTTGTCTTCCTCTTTGACTTGACTCCAATCTATTTTTTTTTTTAATTGAGGGGTAGTTGATTTATGATGTTATGTTAGTTTCTGGTGCACAGCAAAGTGATTCAGTTATATATATATATATATATATAATCTTTTAAATATTCTTTTCCATTATGGTTTATTGTAGGATATTGAATATATTTCCCTGTTCATTGATTTTATATATAGTAGTTTGTATCTGCTAATCCCAAACTCCTAATTTATCCGCCCCCTTTCCCTTTGGTAACCATAAGTTTGTTTTCTATGTCTTTGAGGACTTGACTGCAGTCTTAATGCTTTTTACGGCAAATGTACTCATCTGCCTTCTGATGCTTATGTGCTGCCACCTGGTCTCTACTGGGTTTGATCCTATCATCCCCAGTGCTGTTGGTGATCTCAGTTCTGGAATGGTATTTTCCACTCACCTGGCCTAGGAGGAAAGCAATAGATGAACTTCTCAGTGATGTTGGGAGCAGTCTGACCAGCATATTCATTAAATGTTTTGGTAAATGGTGAGCCCACTGGCCCTTCCATGGAATAAAATAGTCTAATGGGATTTCTAACCTTCTATAATATGTCCCCTCTAACATACCCATATCTCTAAGACTTTCATCTCTTAGTCCCGTATCTGCCATGACATTTCTAACATCGCCACCTCACTTAGAATGGCCATCTAAGGGGCATGCTAGTAAGTGTCATCTTAGCCATGTGTTCACATCGTTCCCAGGGTCCTCACCAGGGTGATACATTCTATATTATTGAAGAGTACCAACCAAATTTATTTTCTACCCTCCCTCTTGGTTCAGTACCCTCAGAATCCAGTCTCCTGGATTGGAGAATACCAGAATACCACCTCCTACTGGTACGTGTTGGTCAGGTCCAAGTGTTTCTTTGAAGTTTAATCTCTTTTCTTCCTTAGTAGACCTAGCATTTCCCTGCCTGGGTTATTGTAAATTTTTGCCTAAATTATTTTCTTGGTGGCCAGAAGGTGGGGAGAAGGTAGATCCTGAAGACATGTTGCTTTTTAGGAAAGATACACATGCATTTTGTGTAGAAAAAGGGGATTTTTAATCCTAATAAGGTTAATGGGCCATTTCTGCAAGTTCAGAGGGTTCAGGGAAATCTGGAGATTCAAGATTTTTAGATCTACCTATCACCCCAGGTATCCCATTCCAGGTGTCATTGCCTTATTCTTTCCTGAAAAAGACCCTAACCTTGGCATAGCACATCTACCTTGACTGGGAATTTAAACATTTTGGAGCTTGGTACTCTTACAGTTCGGTTCTGGGCCTGGTCCTCATTTTTTTTTTTTTTTTTTTTCTTTTGCGGTACTCAGACCTCTCACTGCCGTGGCCTCTGCCGTTGCGGAGCACAGGCTCCGGACGTGCAGGCTCAGCGGCCATGGCTTACGGGCCCAGCCGCTCCGTGGCATGTGGGATCTTCCGGACCGGGTCATGAACCCGTGTCCCCTGCATTGGCAGGCAGACTCTCAACCACTGCGGCACCAGGGAAGCCCCGATACTTAGCTTTTAATTTGCTCACTAATCACTCATAGCTTGGTTTTTTTTTTTCCCAGAAGGTTGATAGAGCTTATCAAGAGCAACCCAATTCCAATGTCCTGCAGTTACCATTTCACCCATTTTCTCAAACGTCTAACGCATTGCCCAAAGCTAATGCAGTCTCTTCACAGTGTGACATTCCAGTTTTCTGCTGATGAAAGTTTTAATAATTGCATTGCTAATCTGTGCTCAGGGACTGTCTGTGCTCACCTACTGCCAATGATAGACTCCTCATTTCCATCACCAGATAGGGATAGGTGATCCAGCTTCAAAATCCCAGTCAGTGCCTGGTTTCTCTGACCACTACCAGTATAGCAGGTTGGTTGCCTTGGGAAGCTGACTCTGAGATCGAGATTCATGTGCAGAAGCAGGTTTATATGGAGTGCACTTGGGATGGACATGTGTAGAGGGAAATTCAGGAAATAAAGTGTGATTAGACATAGGGAAAAGTGGAGCTGGGAGGAAGTTCCAACAAAAGCCTAAGCTGACACTATGGGAAGTTCTGGAAGTGTAATGGTCCATCAGAGTTCTATCAGCTTGGGACAAGGGGGGCTTTTTACCCCTTTGTAGATAAGTCTTTCCCTGGAAGAAACTATGAAGTTAAATGGAGCAATTTTCATCAACCAAGGCAATTCTAAAAAGAGGACTGAATTTGAAGGCATCTTCCAGCAGCTAGGGAAAATATCCTTCACTCAAAAATGTGATTGACATGATGCATCATAGCGTCTATTACGTGATATAATCCATTATAGCTGAAGGAACATTTTTCAAACTGAGGATGGAACAAAAAATTTGTGACAAAATAATATTAATAGTTCCTATTCTTGTTTTCAAAATGTGACTAGGAGAAAATAATTTAAACAAGAAAAACACTCATCTGTTATTCACCAGTTTGCTTAAAAACACTTATTGAGTAAAAAATTCTTATATTTTAGACACTGTTGGAATTCAGATATGAATAAGATAAAGTCCTACTTTCAAGAAGATTTTATTTTATGAGAGGGTACAGATACTAAATACATGAATATTTTGGTTTCCCAGTGTTTATAAAAGTTATGTTTACACATAGTATTCTATTAAATGTGCATTATCAGTATGTCTAAAAAATGTGCATACCTTATTTTAAAATATTTTTTAAACATCTTTATTGGAGTATAATTGCTTTACAATGGTGTGTTAGTTTCTGCTTTATAACAAAGTGAATCAGCTATACATATTTTTACAGTCATCCCTCAATTTTCCCTGGAAGATTAATCCCATTACAGTACATTTTTGTAAATTCATAGGCCCTTGGATGTGGACTGTCTTTTTTTTTTTAATTGAAGAAATAAAGTATTTTATTGTTCTCTTTATTTCTTCAGTTAAAAAAAAGACAGTCCACATCCAAGGGCCTATGAATTTAAATACAAAAATGTACTGTAATGAGATTAATCTTTCAGGGAAAATTGAGGGATGACTGTAAAAATGTTTTTGAGCATACACACACACACAAATACTTTATTGCTAAAATATACTAACCATCATCTGAGCCCTCAGTGAGTTGGACTCTTTTTGCTGATGGAGGGTCTTACCTCGATGCTGATGGCTGCTGACTGATCAGGGTATGGTTGCTGAATGTTAGGGTAGTTGTGGCAATTTCTTAAAATAAGACAACCATGAAGTTTGCTGCATCATTTACTCTTCCTTTCATTTGAATGCTTGAAAGCCATTGTAGGATTATTATTAATTTTTAATTGAAATTTAGTTGACTTACTATATTACTTTCAGGTATATTGAGTGGTAATTTGTTATTTATATAGATTATACTCCATATAAAGTTATAAAATATTGACTGTATTCCACATTCTCTACATTACATCCTTGTAATTTATTTATTTTACACCTAGTAGTTTGTACCTTTTAATCCCCTTCCCCTCTTTTGCTCCTCCCCACACCCTCTCCCCTTTAGTAACCACTAGTGTGTTCTCTGTGTCTGTTGAGTCTGTTTCTGTTTTGTTGTATTTATTTGTTTGTTTTATTTTTTTAGAGTCCACATATAAGTGAAAACACACATTATTTGTCTCTCTCTGTCTGACTTATTTCACTAACCATAATACCCTCTGGATCTATCCATGTTGATACAAACATTAGTTGGCCTAACTTCAATATTGTGTCTTAGGGGATAGGGAGCCCCGAGGAGAGAAGGAGAGAGATGGGGTAGCAGTCAGAACACACACAACATTTATCTCTTAAGTTTGCTGTCTTATATATGGGCCAGATTCATGGTGCCTCAAAACAATTACAAATAGTAACATCAAAGATGACTGATCACAGATCACCTTAACAAATATAAAAATAATGAAAAAGTTTGAAATTTGCAAGAATTACCAAAATATGACACAGAAACACAAAGTGAGCAAATGCTGCTGGGAAAAGTGGCACTGATAGACTTGCTCGATGCAGGGTTGCTGCAGACCTTCAGTTTATAAAAAACTCAGTTTATCTGTGAAGCACAATTAAGTGAAGTGCAATAAAACGAGGTATGTCTATGGAAAATCTGCAGACTGCAAAGGGGTGTGATTAAGATTGAAGTAAATGAACAAGACAATAACTACTATGTGATGTTTCTAGAAGTGTGATGTTTCTGCGCTTCCCTGGTGGCGCAGTGGTTGAGAATCCGCCTGCCAATGCAGGGGACCCGGGTTCGAGCCTGGTCCGGGAAGATCCCACATGCCATGGAGCAACTGAGCCTGAGCGCCACAACTACTGAGCCTGTGTTCTAGAGCCCAGGAGCCACAACTACTGAGCCCGCGTGCTGCAACTACTGAAGCCTGCGTGCCTAGAGCCCATGCTCTGCAACAAGAGAAGCCACAGCAATGAGAAGCCCGCGCACTGCAACGAAGAGTAGCCCCTGCGCTCCACAACTAGAGAAAGCCCGCGCACAGCAATGAAGACCCAACACAGCCAAAAATAAATAAATTTATTTAAAAAAGAAAACCTGTAACCTGGTTACAGGTTCACCAGAGTCTAAATCAGCTGCAGTTTTTGTGAAAAATGCAGATTCTGGGAACCTACCTCAGATTTACTGAATCAGAATTTCTAGAATGGAGCCTGGGAATGTGCATTTTACTAGCATTGCAAGTCATACTGATGTAGTTATGTTTGAGAGGAACTTGTGAAAGTGGCAGCTTATAAGAGGTTAAAATAATTGTCAGAATGCAATAAAGAACCCAGGAGCTATGAGTCATGAGGCAAACCATGAAAATGGATGGAATTTAGATCAACGAAGAGGAGAGAATGTATTTCAGTGGGGGGAACTGAATCCTTGAGATGAGTAAATGAGCAAGAGATGTTTAAGATGCATTGAATAGATCAGACAATTATGATGTACCAATTGGAAAACAGTAAGAAATGAAGTTGGAAATAGAGTTTGCATCAGGTGGTGGAGAGCTCTGAATGCCAGACTTAAGAATTTTAACTTTATCCTGAAAGCCACAGGGAATATTGATTTATGCCAAAAGAGAGTATTGGTACAAGCAAAGTTTTGAGAACATCAGCCTGGTGTGGTGCATAGGATAGCCTGAACTGAAGATACTCTAAACAGGATCTCAGTTAAGAGATCACTGAGATAATCAAGGTATGTTGTCAACAGCCTAGATTAGCAAGTGGAAGTAGAAGAGGTAGATGGACGTAGGAGAGATTACAGAAATAATACTTCATATGTTTTCATTCACTTTTATTTTTATGAAAGCTGACAGTTATTATCCTGAAGGATTCAGAGAAACTTAAATAAGATAAATACCTCATTTGATAAATGATAATGTGGGTCTGGTCTAGTCACTGACCTGGGACTGATGCTCATTGAATGTCAGCTCTAATACTGATTATTCCTATGTAGCACAAATCTGTACTGTCAGGAAAGGATAATTGACTAGAGTCAGGAGTTCTGAGTTCAAATGCTGGCAAGGTCTAGCCTTTTGCTGTTCCATCTAGGGTATGCAGGGAGTTAGTTATACAAGATGGCTCTAAGCTCCTTTAAAGTTCTGAACTTATATGATTTTAAGAAATGATAATAGATATTATAATAGATATCCTGCATATGAATATGTATCATACACTATGAAAATAGCGGGCTTCCCTGGTGGCACAGTGGTTGAGAGTCCGCCTGCCGATGCAGGGAACATGGGTTCACGCCCCGGTCCGGGAAGATCCCACATGCCGCGGAGCGGCTGGGCCCGTGAGCCATGGCCGCTGAGCCTGCGCGTCTGGAGCCTGTGCTCCGCAACGGGAGAGGCCACAACAGTGAGAGGCCCGCATAACACACACACACACAAAAAGAAAATAGTAGCAATTTCTTGAGTCTCTTCTAGAAAGAGATAATTCCCTTCTCACACAAAGGTTTTTTTTTTTTTTAATTCCTTTATTTGTGCTATTTTTAGTATACAATATGGCATTTGAGTTTGAAGGAAAGAATCTTATTTAAACTTTAAACAAGAACCAAGTTTTAGTGTTCCATGAAAGAAAATAAACAGCGTGGTATTACAAAGATTAGAACTGGGCTTCTCTCATTTGCCTACACTTGTAGAAATACTTTTGGAACTCATTTTAAAAATCCTGTTTCTAAGAAAAAAGACACAGAGGCATGAAGGAATTTACAGATGAACTTCCAAGGCTGAGAAACTGTCAAACACCCATCTCTGCATTTTGAGTTTAATAACCAAGAAATACGATTGTGAAGTGTCTTTTACATTACCCATGAAGAAATATGATAAACTGATTTGGACCAGACTTGCCCTATTGAAAATCTTATACTGCAAAGACAAATACAAGTATTTTTAAATTTGGAAGAAAATTACTTTCTTCAGTTTTAAATATTTGGTTGAAAATAAAAACAACTTGCTTTCCACGATACAATCTCTCTCTAAAAAAAAAGGGATAGGGGGATATGTGCCTTGAAACTTAGCATTAGGTAAGCATTTCTAGGTAAGCACATTTTTCTTTACTAATATTAGTACACAATCTGTAATGAAAAAGCAACTTTAAAATAAATCAGCTTTATTTAATGTCACCCGTGATAACTATGAAAAGTTTTGGTGTCAGCAAGGAAATATTTTAAAATAGATTTGTTTTTGACTAAAAAGTACTCTCTCTGATGCATAATTAATAGATTAAAATTGTGACAGATTTTCTAATGTTTATTATTTTATGGAAATATTTATCCTGGGAATAATTTGAATAGCAAATTTCTCAAGTAGATTAAAAAAGAGATTTAATTACCCAAAATGTATTTTATATTTGTTTTTAAGGTTTACATTTAGTGAGTTTATATGTACCTATATATTGAGTCCTATGTGTTGAATCTTGAATATTTGAATTAGCTGCCTGGAATTTAACAAAGAAATTGATTAGCCCCGATGTTATGTGCCAGCATATGATATAATCCCCAGCCAGAATAAAACATGTGCATAAAGCTTTTAAAATTTATGTATTATTTTCATAATACAGTGGCATTTATCTTGTTTTCAAATCAGTTTTAAGAGTCTTAGAATATATGTTCTTTTTATGTTTTATTCTCAAAGTTTCTTTTGAGAATGATATGTAATTTCATCACCAGCTTTGTCTTTTGAACTCACTCTGACAGAACTAGTCAGCAGAGATGGAGCTGAGGGAAGTGAGAGGTCTGTTACGTCGTCACTGCTGGGCCTTGACTGGGAGGTACCATTAGTGTAGAGAACTACAAACAGATCACGGAGCCATTCCAGGGGGACTCAGAAGAAGCATCCAGAAATAAGGAGGCTAAAATAGATTTAGGCAAGGAGTCTTTAGTTGTCCTTGGGGTATCTTAAAGGTATCATAAGGACCCTGTGGCTGGGAGACTTAGATTTTTCAGAACTTGAAAAACACTTGAATACTCTCTTCCCTCCAGACCCACTTAAGAAAAATCAGTCCCCCAAAACAATCTTTTGGAAAAAAAAAAAGAAAGGAAAAAATGGTCCGAGTGGGATTTTAGTAGCAAGTCAAGCAGGTTTTGAATTTGGAAGGCATGTGTCAGAACCAAATAGTCCCATTAACCCTATAACTATTAAAAGCAGTTCCTAAAAGGACAGTGCAAGATGTCAGAGGATTTGTAGAACGATTTCACATTTTCAGACCTTGCTTGCTTATTTTTCCAGCAATGTTCATTCCCAAATGAATATTTGACAAGGTAGGAGAAGGGGAGCTGAAGGCTGTCTTCATTTGGTATTTTTATCAATTCAAGCTAAGAAACCATGGAAAAGTGACAGTAAAGAGCAGTAAATCTGGGTCAGACATAAATGCATGATGATAAATAGCTGGACATGTTTGAATTATGGCATTCTGAACAGACAATGGAGAAAGCTTGCTGAATTATCAACCTGCTTTTGCTGAGCCTTAATTTGACTCAATGTGAGAGCCTACTTTTATACTGTGCTATAAATTGAGAGTTTTATTTTATTCTGACTTAATTAGAGAAATAATCCCATTGACAGGTGAGATGAATAGAAAAACAAATATTCACAGCCTCTAATTAACAAAGCTTTGGTGACTTTTGTTTTCTTTCCTTACTTTCCAGGGTAGTCACTGTACACTGAATTGCACATTTCATGAATTTATTTTGTTGAATTTTACCCATACTTAATTCAAAAGTTCTCCCAGTTTAGGGAACAAATACTGTGTAAATATGCACAACCTCTATAGACCTTAGAGGCATGACCAGCAGATTATTTTCAAACCTAGAGAGTGGAACTACAGATCCATATTCTGATGGCTGAGGCATGCATGACAAAATATATTTTATGTGTAGATACAAAATCCATTTGTTTCACCTCCTTTTTTCTAATTAAAAAAGAAGCAGAAAACAGGCTATGTTGCACGTAAGATCTGTAGTCAACAAATTGCCACTCCTTAACCAAGTTGAGGATTAACTAAGCTGGCTGTTCCCTGGCCAGCCCCTAACTCGCCTGACCCCAGTGAATTTCCAAAAATCTATAAAGCAGGGAAAGGGTGCATCTGTGTAATACATGATCACTGCTGGGAAAGTAAGTCAAAACAGTACCGGCTGATGGTAGTCTGGCAGTGATGTCTTTTCATAGGTAGTGTCACATACTTAATCTATTACTGCTCTGATTTCTTGATCTTTTTGAATTCTGTATTCAAATATTAAACTCATTTGAATGAAACTGAGGATACAACAAAGAAAGAGAAGACAGGAGACCAACTAATCAAAATGTATAACTCTCCAAATCTGACTTTTAAGAAAAATTCACATTCAGTTTTGAGGGATTTGGTTTGTTTTGTTTTTTAGTAAAGCCCTTTTGATTAGGGATCATGTCTTACATTTAATTCATTGCTTACATTAGTCTCATAAGTATCTTACTAGAAGAAGGAGGCTGTAAAGCAGGCCTTGGGTAGAATTTTGCAGAAGTCAAATTTACCTGCAGGATTTTCCCCTCATCAGCATATTTCCTAGATCATCTGTTACACACTCCCCAAATTCTAGTTGCTGAATCCCTAAAGATCCCATCAATCTAAGTTTAACCCCTCATAACATCCTCTTTTCTCTCTCCCACCCAACCCCTTTCTAATGGACCAATGCCTTTTAATTTAGATCCCCATCAGAATGTAGTTTCCAGGAAAGCAGGGAATTTGTCTTGCTTACAATTTTATCTTCAGTCTGGTATCTATTAGTAGATCAATACAATATATCAATAATGATTCATCCATTGCAACTGATTTGAGCTAGTCATTAGAACAAGCACTGCTGATTTATCTCATGTTCAGCAACATCTGCAACTTGACCATAAAGGCAACTTCATTTCCTTAAGATGTTAAAGAAATTGATTCATGACACTTGTTAAAGAGAGTAAGGAAGACTTTATTCAAGAAAGAACTATGACAATAGTTGTAAAGACCACTGTAATGGGGTTTTGCAGTAGGGGAGAGAGATTGGGCTCAACTCTGAATACAACAAAGAAAAGTGGAAATTTATAGCCAAAGAGCAGGGTAGAGGTCAGTGGATGAAAAATTACTAAGATGAAGCATGAAGGATAAGGAGGGATTCTGGCTAAACTGACCTAACAGGATTCTTGCTGGAGGCAGGTCAGGTGATCAGACATCACGTGGGGGATGGAAGAAGATGAGGAACCTGATCAGATATTGAAGGTGGTCAGATATGGAGGATGGGAGATTCTAGATAAAGTGACTTAGCAGGATTCTTGCTAAAATTGGACAAGGCAGAGGTGAACACAGAAGTCCAAAAGTTAAGGCCTTATTGAAAAAGACCTCAAAGGAGCCTGAGCAGAATTTGGCCAAGGAGAGAATCTATGTCAAAATCATCTCTGGATGAGTCAGCTAAGGCATTGCCTGAATTCTACAGAGGAATTAATATAGCATTTCCAGGTTTGCTTACCTTTTTGCCAAACAGTTTCGCATTTTCATGGCATTTACTATCAACAAACTGGAACCAGGGTGTGTGTTTTCATCTTTCTTACTTTTCCAGAACTATCAATTTTTGTATTTCTATGGGTAGCCTGGCAGTCTTACTATATTATTAAGCTTTTCAAATAGCAGTATTAAGACATATAAACTATTTACACTTCCTTGAACACTTAAGATATTTCACTCACAAGTAAAAGCCCAGAATTTGGGTCTGAAAAGTCTTTAAGAATTTAGCAATTCTTGCTTCCAAACAGCATGATTAATTAGGGATGTGATTTTTTTTTTTTTTTTTTTTTGCGGTACACGGGCCTCTCACTGTTGTGGCCTCTCCCGTTGCGGAGCACAAGCTCCGGACGCGCAGGCTCAGCGGCCATGGCTCACGAGCCCAGCCGCTCCGCGGCATGTGGGATCTTCCTGGACTGGGGCACGAACCCGCGTCCCCTGCATCGGCAGGCGGACTCTCAACCACTGCGCCACCAGGGAAGCCCTGGGATGTGATTTTAAAACATTACTATGGTTCAACTTCTCCCCCTGTATATTGTTAAACATTGGTAAAAATGGAGGAGGGATGTTTATAAACCATAATTTTACTATTAATCCTACATGTAAAATCTCTCCAATTCTTCCCCTTCCACTTTGATTATGTGTGAAACACTTACTTGATCTAATGGATTAACAAATTAGTTTGAAATTAATAGAAGCATCAGAAAAGTGTTTCCTGATTTTTTTCACAGTGAGATAGATGTAAGCTTCGTGAGATTTGGGGAGCAATTAAACATAGGAAAGAGAAGCTGCCGGATAGGAGAGAAGAATGTATTAGTTTCCTGGGCTGCCGTAACAAAGAACCACAAACCTGGTGGCTTAGGAACAACAGAACTTTATCCTCTCACAGTTCTGGAATCTACAGATCTGAAATTAGGGTGTCAGTAGGGCCATGCTCCCTCTAAGACTCTGGCTAGAATCCTTTCTTGCTTCTTCCTAGCTTTTGGTGGTTGCCGTTGATCTTTGGCCCTCCTCGGCTGGCTGCATCACTCCTGTCTCTGCCTCTGTCATCACATGGCATCCCTCCACCCCCGTCACCATGTGTCTCTATCCATATTCCCTGCCTTCTTATAAGGACACCAAACATATTTGATTAGAGCACACCATAATGACCTCATCTTAACTTGATACATCTTCAAAGACTCTTTCCAAATTAGGCCATATTCTGAGGTACCGGGAATTGGGATTTCAACATATCTTTTGGGGGGGATACATTTCAACCCATAACAAAGAGCTCAAGGTAGCTTTAAGATATCCATCTTGGACTATCGTCATGCTAGTAAGGCCACCAATGAAACTGACCCTATAAAAAGAAGGTGGGCTGGGGATGAGAGAAAGCTGGGAACTAAACAGTTTATGGGTGGTATTTTAGTGCTATCATTTGTGCTTGCCTGAGGAAGCCACGTAGGCTCTCAGTACCCTGTGGGTCAACAGCATTTCAATGAGTAAGAAGAGATAGGAAAAAAAAAGGTGACCAAGAGTGGACAGAATCTTTGGAGAAAATTAGGGACAGGTGTAATGAATTAAAGGAAAATGGAATTTCAAAAAGGAGAGTTATCAATTGTGCTGAGTTGGTGGTTCGACCTGGAAAGGAAATCTTAAAACTCAAAACAGTTTTGTTCCAAACATATAATAGGTCATAAATAGATACGTATTTAATTAAAGAAAACTAACAATGAAATGACATTTCACATAGCTTGAAGCCGTATGCAGACATTAATTCAACATTGTATTGAGTAAATTTCTAATCTTACCATCACCAGACTTGTTCCCTTGATTGTTCAATATAAGTTGATCAGAATGCAAATAATGAGGCCACCTGTGTTTGTGTGTATTTGTGAATGTGTGGGCTGCTGTGTGATATCTCAGCAACAACCTGGCCAAGCCTGGACATGGGCAAACCGGCTTTTGCCTCCACCTGTTCTGTGGCCTCACCTGCAACAATGAATGCTTGCAGATCATGTCAGAAAAACAGAGCCGAGAATGATTATACATGAAATGAGTTGGTCCTGCAATTATAATTGAAGTTGCTAACTAGTCTTAAGATTGCAGTTACAACCTAGAAGTATCTGGGCTTTGTTCTTTTACTGAGTGACATTTAGAAGGCCAGCGTTATTACACGTTAAGAACAAAGGCCATTCAGTAATCTTCCTACCACCTTGCCACTTTACAAATTAAATCTGGACTTTTTTATTGCTTTTCATCTTAAATTATTTATAAATGAGTCTTTGCAATTCATTGCGTGGCTTCCCATTTGCATTGAGGCAGTGGAGTGTAGTGGGATGAACACTGGACTGGAAGCTGGCATTCCTGGATTATGATGCTTGTTCTGCCAGTAACTTGCTACATAAATACAAGCTGGTAACTTAACCTCCATGAGGCCTAGTTTTTCTCATTTGCAAAAAGAACATGCTTTCAAATAAAAAAGTTAAGGATACAGAATTATTCTTATGCTGAGACAGAATAGATATTTAAGATATTAAGGGAAATAATGTCAACCTTTATGCTAAACATGGACTGATAATTCCCAGAGAGATTTCATATACCTTTACAGTTACATGAGCTGTTACAGCAGTTTTCAGGTTACTTCTAGGCAAAAAAAATAAAAATAATATTTTGCATTGACTCAGTGACTTTTACATCCAAGAACTTGAAATCATTTTAGAAACTTAATGGGAAGTTATGACCAGGAAAGCAGATTTTAAATGGTTTCATAAGAAAGGCATTATATCTTACTGTCTCAGTAAGCAAATTGAAAATGTAACATTTTCCAGTTCTGTTTTGGGTAGTAGGAGTCAAATAGGAGAAATGCAGAAATTCAGTTAGAAGGAATTAAAAATGGCTTTGAATAGATCAGGAAATAACTTGGTAGTGAGTTTAATAATATACCCCATCAGGAGTTAACAGAACTGTTTCCACCAAAGTAACCATGGAGTTTTGAACAATAACAATTAAAACTATTCATTCATTCATTCATTCATTCACTCATTCAACTCAAAATGAGTTGCTGAGATCTTCTGTATGCCTAGTACTCTTTTGGTTGCTGGGGATAAGAAAGTGAACAAGTAGAAAACATATCCGTCCTCATAAAAATTACATCCCAGTGGGGTGAGATAACAATAAGTGAGCAGATAAATGATGCAAGATCTTTCAGAGAAAGACATGATTTGAAAGAAATATACTGTGGAGATGTAGTAGAGAATGACTGTTGATGTGGGTGAGATGATTTCATTATGGAGGTCACATTTTGCTGAGATCCAACTAATGGGAATAAACCAGTGTGGTAGGCGGAGTCCATGGCTCAATCCTCAAAACCTGTGAATATGTTACTGTACATGGTAAAAGAGAATTTGCAGATGTGATTAAATTGAAGGACTCTGAGATAGGGAGATTATCCTGGAAGGACCCAATCTAATCATGTGAGTCCTAAAAACAGAAGAGGAAGACAGGAGTGTGGGTCAGAGAGATGAGACCAGAAAAGGAGTTGATCTGCTATTGCTGATGAAGATGGAGAAAGAGGGTGGGAGCCGAGCAATGCAGCAGCCCCTAGAAGCTGAGAACAGCCCTCAGCTCACAGGCTGCAAGAAAATGGGGACCTCAATTATACAGATGTAGGGAACTGAATTTTGTCAACAACCCAAATGACCAGGAAACAGATTCTCCCTTGGAACCTCCAGAAAGAAATGCAGCCTGCTGATATCTTTGATTTTATTCCAGTGAAACCTATACCAGACTTCTGACCTATGGAGCTGTAAGCTTATAAGTTTGTGTCGCTTTAAAGTACTTAGTCTGTGTTAATTTGTTATGGCAATGATAGAAAACACACATCTAGTGCCTTTGTCCATTCAGGTTGCTATAACAGAATACTATAGACTAGGTAGTTATAGACAACAGAAATTTATTTTTCACAGTCTAGAGGCTGGAAGTCTGAGATCAGGCTGTCAGTGTGTTTGAGCGAGGGTCCTATTTCTGAGTCACAAACTACTGACTTCTTCCTGTATCTTCACAGGTGGACAGGGTTAGGGAGCTTGGTCAGGTCTGTTTGGTAAAAGCACTAATCTCATTCAAGACGGCTCCACCCTCATTGCCTAAGCACCCCTAAAGCCCCACCTCCTAATACCATCACACTGAGGATCTGTTTTCAACATATGAATTTGGGGGGGGATGCAAACGTTCAGACCATAGCAACTTGCTTTGTAAAAAAATAAAGTTAAATTTGAGAGAAGAGCATTCTAGTTAGAGGGAACAGCAAATGTAGAGGTCCCAGAGTAGGAACTATAATCAGAGAAAAAACCCAAACAATCAAAAGTTCAGTATAACTGAAGAGTAATGAATGAGGGAGAGAGTAACAGGAGACAAAATCAGGGAGGTAGACGGGACAGGACTCAAGGGCTTTATTGATCTTGGTAGAGAGCTTGGGTTTGTTCTAAATGAAATTCAAGGACACCAGAAGCCTTTAAATCAGAGTATGGCATGATATGATTTATTTTTTAAAAGCATTAGTCTGACTGCCGTGTGGTAAGTGGATTGTAGGAAACAAGAGTGGAAGTGCCAAGGGCCACTAGGAAATCATGTAGTCATCTATGTAAGATGATGGTGTATTGGGAAATAACAATAGATACAGAAAGCATAGGTGGATTTAGGATACATTTGGAGGTGGAGTCAGCAGCATGAACTGGTAGTTTGGAGTGGGAAGTCAGTAAAGGAAAAAAATCAAGAATGACTCATGGTTTCGCTTTAAGCCATTGGCTGAATAGCAGAGACTTTTTTTTTTTTTTAATGGGGAAAATTGGAGAGGAAGATATAGTCCCTATTGACCCTTGATGATAATCAACCAGGAAGATGGACTCTCAAACAAAGATTGACCAAAACTAGTCTGGGAATATTTGGATTTCATATTTATTACTCAGGGAATGTGGGAGTCTCTCATCACTTTCTTCAGCATCTTGGTGAAACTTTAGAACATTTTATCAAGTGTGGGTTCCACACAACTCAGCTTAATCCCTTTAGGCATCCCTGACAATATGACAGGCAGAGCCCACGTGCAGCCCCTATGCCGTGGTTACTCTTTACCTCCAGTAGCTATGGCATTTCTCCTACTGAGGGATATGATATACTAACAGGTTTCCTTTTCCCTGGGACTTGGCTTTAGAAATGCTATTATTTGGATAAAAAGTGGACTGACAAGACAGATTTTAAAAGTAGTAAAATATGCTCTCTGAGAGGAATTAACTATTAAAATAATAGTTACAATTTATCGAGATCTTATTCTATGCCAACCACTGAACTAAGTGGTTTATACCTGCTTTTTATCTGAGGTATATAGTACCTTTAGCTCATTTGCTATATGCAACACCACTATTCAGGGAGGTTAAGTAACTCAAGGCCACAGTGTGAGGAAGAGTGGATCTGCAGTCAAACACAGGCTTGTCATTCTTCATATTTTACATTCTTAACCCCCACACGAAATAGTTTTTCCTTGTTGATACTTTCCTAATAAATACCTAAAAGTCTACCATTTTATATAACATATATTTGTGTATTTACACAGAAGCACACCCACACAGACACACAGGCGCGTGCACACACACACACGCAACCTTAATTAAGAATCACAGCAACCCTTTAAGGAAGGTACTGTAATTCCTTTTTTTTTTTTTTTTTTTTTTCCTGATAAAGAAAGTGAAGCTTAGAGTGCCCAATACATTTTTCTAAGCTCACAGAGCTACAATTTGGAGCTTCTGGGTTTTGTTATAATTCTAAATCTCAATCCCACTTTGTTTCCTAGGCTTCTTTCTCCAATATAAAAAGTAGTAAAAAGAGAGGACATTTATTTAAAAACTATGACTTAGTATTAACTATATGCAGGTATCTTCTAAGAATTCAAATATAATCTTTTAAAATATCTAATTGCTGAGACTTCTGCTTCTCATTGTGATGGAGTAATAGGTACCAGACTTACCTTCCTGCCATAAACAATACAAAATTGGACAAAATGTAAGAACCTACATGTAAGAACCTACAATACTGTTTGAGCCATTGAATATCAAGCAGTGTGGTTCTGTGACCCTTCAGAGAGGAGAAATACAAAATGAGCCCCAAGTGTTTCCAGTGTTCTGCCTGGGAGAATTTTCTGGACAGGGAAGATGTGTCCAAGGAGAGAACAGAAGTACTAGTAAGTTGAGTAGTCAGAGATCTGAGTTTGGACTCACTGAAGTGTCTAGACTTTGTGCAACAGGACAATGGAGAGAAGGAAGCAGTGCAGCGATGAGTGTAGAAACACACTTATGGTTTTCGCATGGTCCTAGATGAGTGTTGGGTTGTGCAAGAGCAGGACAAAATTCATTGAGGCTTAACAGAGAGTAGATGCTGTACAACTGAAACTTGAATGTAAATATCAGAGATCACACATTGCTGAAGCTGCTGAAATGCTGGCTCATCCAAAGTGGAGAAACCTCACTAAGTACATTGGGCATTCAAATGAGACCCTAGAAAGATTAGACTTTAGGATTAAAGACCCCACCCTAGAGTAAAAGTGATACCTTAGGACTGAGGACAAAACTGAAATGGCCCCAAAACAAAAAACAAAAGGAAAACTGGCAGTTTCAAGAGCATCTCCCATAATTTATCTACGTGTTAGAACAAAACACAATGCCTTTTCTAGGAAGAATACAGTACTCGGACTGCCTATTAATGCATCACCTACAATCTCCAGCAATAAATTAAAAAATTACTAAATGTGTGAAGAAGGAAGATAATGTAACAAATAATTTTAAGAAGGCAATAGACATATATCCTGGGCACATATCCAGAAGAGATGAAAACTCCAATTCAAAAAGATAAATGCACCCCAGTGTTCATAGCAGCACTGTTTACAATAGCCAAGACATAGAAAAAGCTAAATGTCCATTGACAGATGAATGGATAAAGATGTGGTACATAGATACAATGTAATATTACTCAGCCATAAAAAAGAATGAAATAATGCCATTTTCAGCAACATGGATGGACCTAGAGATTATCATACTAAGTGAAGTAAGTCAGGTAGAGAAATACAAATATCATATGATATCACTTATACGTGGAATCTAAAAAATGACACAAAGAAACATTTATAAAACAGAAATAGACTCGCAGACATAGAAAACAAACTTATGGTTACCAAAGGGGAAGGGGGGGATAAATTAGTAGGGGTTTGGGATTAACAGATACACACTACTATATATAAAATAGGCAAACAACAAGGACCTCCTGTATAGAACAGGGAACTATATTCAATATCTTGTGTGTGATATATACATATATATGCATGTGTATATATATATATATATAAAATGATCACTTTGCTGTATACCTGAAACATTGTAAATTAACTACACTTCAATTTTTTTTTTAAAAAAGGCAATTGAGACTGAGGGATGACCCATATGTTAGAATCCAGACAAGAACTTCATAATACTTATTTATACATATTCAAGGATGTAAAGGAAAAAAGCTAGATTCAGTGAAAAGATAAGTACTCTTAGAAGAGAAGTGGAAATTATTTTTTTAAAAAGAAAATTTTATAGTTAAAAACCACAATTTTGGAAAAGAAAAATCCAGTGGATGGACTCATGAAAAAATTAGGTACTACAAACAAAAAACAATGATCAGTGAACTTGAAAACAAATCATGGAAATTGTTTAAAATGAAAAACACAGAGAAAGATAATTTTACCTCTGGAATGGCTTCTGTGGAACTCCATGGACTCACTCCCTAGCTAAACAACAAGTGAAAAATATATTTTTAAGAAAACCAACCATTTAAAATCTCTGGAAATTCTCCCAAGGGTACACAGAAAATGAAGATACATTTTTTTTTCAAGAAAATCTACTAAATCTTGGGAATAACAGTCAGAGTCTTTGGAACTTGAACCACAACTTGCTCCCTACTTGATCCCATGTCAGTGTGACTGAAGCTCTCCTATGTTTGAATGTGGCCAAGAAGATGGGAGCAAGGGATCCCTCTCTTCTCCCAGCTTCTAGTCAAGGGATATTGTATCTCATCAGGAAGAGAAATATGTCTCCAGCATTTCTTATGCCCCACTCCCAGCCTTGAGTTGCAAAGGCTAACTTCCTGGTAAATGTAGCCAAAAGGCTGGTGATTTCTTTTTTTCCAACCTGTCTCCACTCATAGGATGGATGCCAGGCTGGGGATACTGGTGCCCTAATTACCCTTACCCAAGTTTTCTCATAGGGTGGAGGTTCCCTGTTGGGAAAGGCAAGCCAATAAAACCGGTTACCCTAACACAATATACTGCTTATAACCTAAGGGTGTCACTCCTAGAGAAGCAGACCACTGTGTCCACACCCACTGCAGAGATTTTTCCCAGGGGGAGAGGCAGGCCATAAGAACAGAGTGATCCAAGGTACTCCCCAAAGAAACCTACTGCATTTGAAACAGAGTGTGGGAAAGTTCAAACCTAAGGGCACTCCTAAAAATAATGAAGATTTTGGTGGTAAGCAATTAAGAAGAGGCTAGTAGCTCCATAAGAGCTAAACTGTAGGCTAGCTAGTTTACCAGAGAGAATCTGGAAAAAAGACAGTTAAGAAGAGCCCTACTAGGGTAAGAAAAAAGCCTCATTGGCTAGCCTAGAACCTACTTCTGCAAAGCAGCCTGGGTTTAATTCGATCAAACTATGGAGCAATTTGTGTTCCAGGGCATTACTGAAAACAATAGGACAATCAGCTGGAAATTAGTGGAGCCTAATGACTAGTGTGATACCAACAGAAGCAGACAGTTTAACAGAGAAATCAGAAAAAAAGATACTCAGAGATAGCCAACTAAAACCACTGTCATCCCATGATGACTGCACAATAAAAATATAGATTTCTTTTCCTGTATTCTCTTAACTAATTTTAAAAGCAATTGTATAAAACTATATACATATAATTGAGTTGTTGGACCTATAAAATATAGAAATGAAATACATTTGATAATACATGCATGAAGGAGGAGGTAGGGGGCAAAGCTGTATTAGAGTGAAGAAATGACATCAGATGGTAACTTGAATCAATAGAAACAAAGTAGGAAAATCAGAAATGTTAAATAAGAATGTAAACTGTAACAAACTTTAAAATATATACAGGTTTCTTTTTCTATCTCAACTTCTTTAAGAGATATATAATTATATAAAGTAATGATCATAACAATGCATTGTAAGGGTTATATTGTATATAGATGTAATATGTATGATGTAATATGGATGAAGGAAATAGAGAAATATAGGAGTAACATTTCTATATCTTGCTGGATATAAATTATTATAAATCTGAGGTAGATTCTAATCAGTTAAGATGTATATGGTAAGCTCTAAGAAGCTAATTTTTAAATATAGCAAAAAATAATGAAAGGAATTAAAATGTTACACCAGAAAATATTCACTTAATATAAAGATAGCAGTAAAGGAAGAATGGGAACAAACAGACATGAGACACATATAAAACACAAGTGAAATTACAAACACAGATCCAAGTATATGAAAAATAATATTAAATATAAGAGGATTAAATAATACAACCAAAATGTAGACACTGACAGCCTATATTAAAAAATAACGTCATATTTTAAATGATAAAAAATAAAATGATATCTTCCAGAAACACATCTTAGATTCAAAGATACAAAGGTGGAAAGTAAAAGGATGCAAAAAGTTACATCAAACAATAACCATAAGATAGCTGGAGTGGCTATATGAACATCAAGACAAAATGGATTTTAAAACACAAAAAAATGTTACTGGAAATAAAGAAAATAAATATAAATGGTCAACCCATTAGGAATATGTAACAATTACAATTTGCACCTTACAACTGAGCCCCCAAATACATAAAACAAAACCCAACAGAGTTAAAGGAAAAAATAGACAATTCAACAATGATCGTTGGAAACTTCAATACTCCACTTTCAAAAATGGATAGAACAACTAAACATATGATGAACAAGGAAACAGAAGATTTTAAAGGGATTATAAACCAATAAGACCTAACCAGGTATCTATAGAACACTCCACCTAACAATAGCGGCATATACTGTCTTATTAAGTACACATGGATAATTCTTCAGGATAGATCATATACTAGACCATAAAAGAAGCCTCAAATTTTTTGAAAGATTGAAATCATACAAAGTATGTATTTGCGGACAATGGAATAAAATTAGAAATCAATAAGAGAAATTTGGAAATTTCAGAAATATGTGGACATTAAACAACACACAACTAAATAAACAGAGGGTCTAAGAAGAAATCACAGTGGAGATTATGAAACACTTTGAAATGAATGAAAATTAAAATACAAAATAACAAATGTATAGGATGTAGCTAATGCATTTTGTAGAGGGAAATTTATAGCTGTAAAAGCCTATATTTAAAAAAAAGAAAATCTCAAATAACCACTTAATATCTCACCTTAAGACTAAAAAAAAAGCAAACTAACTGGAAACAAGCAGAAAAAAAGAAAATAATATAGATTAGAGTGTAAATTAATGAAAAGTAGAATAGATAAATAGTAGAGAAAATCAATAAAATCAAAAATTGGTTCTTTGGAAAGATCATCAAATTGACCAAACTTTAGCTAGACTGACTAAGATAAAAGAAAGGAGACTCAAAATACTAAAATTGGGAATGATAGAGGGAGAATTACTACTGATATTACAGAAATTAAAAGGATTATAAAGGAATACTATAAATATCTGCATGCTGATGAATTAGATAACTTGGATTAAATGGACAAATTCCTAGAAAGACACAAACTGTCACAACTGACTTAGAAGAACTAGAAAATTTGAATAGCTCCGTATCAAACACAGAGGATGAACGAGTAATTAAAAACAAACAAGCAAACTATGCACAAAGAAAAGCTCAAATCTAGAGGGCTCCACTGGTGAATTCAAGCAGACTTTTAAAGAGGAATAAAAGCAAATTCTTCACACACTCATCCAAAATATAGAAGAGGAGAAAACATTTACTTTCTATGAAGAGAGAATTTCCCTGATATAAAAACACATTCTAGTTGGGCCAGTATCATTTTGAGGCCAGTATTATCCTGATTTCAAAACTGGATGAAGACATCACAACAAAACAAAAACAAACAAAAAAACCCTACAGGCCAATATCTTTTATGCATAGAAATGTAAAAATCCTCAAAAAATATATACTAGTAAATTGAATCTAGCAATATACAAAAAAATAATTTTACACTGTGGCTAAGTGGCATCCCAATAGTGCAAGCTGGTTAAATATGTGAAAATCAATTAATACAATACACTATATCAGTAGAATAAAGGACAAAAACCATATGATTTTATCAACAGATGCAGGAAAAGCATTTGACAAAGTTCAAAAGCTAGTCATGATATTAAAAACATACATACACACACACACACACACACACAAAGAAACCCACAGTCAACTAGGAATAGAAGGGGCATCTTCAACCTCAGCAATATGGTAGACAAACATAATAATATCAATAATTACATTAAATGTAAATGAACCATGCACTCTAAGTAAAAGGTAGAGATTATCAAACTAGGGAGAAAAAAAGGAAGATTAAAACTATGTATAATCTATACGAGATGTGTTTTAAATATAGTACCATAGATAAATCAAAATAAATTATGAAAGAACTACATTTGGAAAAAAAGTCCACTGAATATCATCTGAGTCTTTTAAAAACTTATCAAAGTTTCAAAGTTATTAAAGTCTCTATAAATGTGTTTTTGCATTTGGTTCTAAAACTAAGGTAAATTTTCTTCCCTTCATAGATGAAGTTTGCCAGAGTGTAAGAGCTTTATTATGGCCATAAAATATTTCAAATTACCTTGATATTTGAAAAATGTATTACTTTTCCTGTGTTATCTCCAGTCTTTCACCAGATAGATACTTTAAAAAATAACATTCACAACAGAATGAGCTGTACAGCCATATATACTGCTCACAGAAACATCAGTTTTACTTTAGGGTGGTTTAATTAAATAGGGACATATGGTAACATTTTCTCCTTTAATTATGATCCTAATGTATGCTTCTATAGCCAAGTTATTTAATAATTAGTGAAAATTACACTTTAGTAAAAAAAGATGCACACATCTACACATGTACACATAAACATACGTGGAACTCTCTTATAATTTCAGAGTGAGCAGCAAAGCTCTGAAATCCACCCTTGGACTCTGGGTTAAGAATCTACCTTGAAGTTAAGACCACATAGAAATGAAACTGCTGCTGTGCAGGGTGTGAATTTCTCTGCATACAAGGTCATAACTGAAGCCAAATGCTTTCCTGTAGAAATTATACAGCATAGTTTACCTTTAAAGACAGATTTGGTTTTCTGTTAAAATGATATTTTTACCTTTACAAAGAAATTCTGTAAAATTCCAGCAAATAGAAATGAAGAGGAAATTGCAGGTTTTCACTGCAATCCTGTAACTGGGAAAACCAGTTACTTTAGTCAGATACATTTATTGCAAACAAACAAACAAAAAAACACTTATTTGTACTTGCAGGTTGGAATGTTCATTTATTAAATAGATACATACGAGTGTGTGTGCCTGTGTTTGTGTGTGTCTGTGTGTGTATACATGCCGATGCTGAAGCCAAACTAGATATGCTGGGGAATAAATGCTGATCAAAACTAGAAATACTTTCTGTCACATGGAGTTTGAAATGTAATGATAGAGATAGATATTAATCAAAAGCTCATTAAAATAATAACTGGATTTAAGGAGTTATTCAGTGGTGCTTTGAGGAGAGCTTATAACAAGATTTGACCTAATCTAAGAAGGTAGGGAAGTCTTTCTTTTAAAAAGAAAGTAGTAATCAGGCTGAGATATGGAAAAAAAAAAAAGAGCAGGGCAGGGAGCAGGGGGAGTTACACAGGTAAAGGAGAGAGGGAACATATTTCACCAGAAGCAAATTCTTTTATGAATGTTCCATGGTTGGAAGGATTTTGAAATTGAAATCTTTCACATAGTATTCTTATTCCTTTCTACATATATATAAGTGTCAAGAAGCAATTAATAAACCTTGGGTTAATACTGTGTCTGTAGGTTGGCATTGTTCTCATTTGCTCAGAGTAGTCTTGGTTATAGTTGTAATATGTAATTAATAGTGTCCCTTTCATTCTCAGAAGTGTCCATGTTTAGACAATGAATGGAATGGGCATCTGCATCTCTTCTTCTGAGTATCTGGGGACCTTTACGAGTCTGGATATTTGATCTTTGAGGCTCTTTTTAGCTATGAGTACTGTTGCAATAGTTTTGATAGCCATGGATTTCTGGCTATTTCTGTTTCCTTGTAATTTCAAGGTTAGTTTATTCTCTTGTATACTGTATCTGTAATCATTGCATTTATATTCATTGACAATGGTTCTACTGTCTAAATAGAAGTAAATTATTCTGTATGTTTCTGCATGTGTCATTGTATGGATAACCTATTAATTGGCATTACCTGTATCTTCTGAGTATCCTTATATGAACAACCTGGTCCTTGGTGATTAAGTAATTCAGTGTTATCCTCCATCCTATTTTTTTTTCCCCACCGTTTCATACTAAAATGTGAGAAATTGCATGGTAGCCTTATGTGTTTTCTCACTGCCACCTGGTGGCAAGAGTATAGAAAAGACAGCAAAAGAAAGATGGATGACTGACCAGATGGAAAGTCATTTTCCATAGCATAAAAATCACATGTTCTCCAACTTTTTTCAAAGACTCCTAGTAGAAGCATTTTCCATATCCAATACTTGGTTCTTTTAATGAACTGTACACATAGCCCTAAGAAGTCCAAGGAATGAAATTGTTTATGATTATCTTTATTGAAAAAAAAATTGAAAATGCTAAGATGTTAAAAATCTACTTTAATTACTAACATACAACTTCGGAATGCTTTCTTTAAGTAATGTTTAAATTTCAAGGATTAACTTTGTTGAAAGTTTTAAATTTTGCGTGGCTTCATTCTTTGTAAATAAAGGAAATCAAGTATCCTAATATTTGAAAATATACAGTAATAAATAAATTTTTGAAATCAAGTAAATATAGTTCCTGACTTCCCTTTGTGGCTTAAGTCATTTTCAAACTGAAATCCTCATGACTTAAATCACTGCTTTTAGCTTTAGTGTCTAGTCTTCATTGCTAGCTACTCTAATTTTATTCTTTACATCATGATGGAGCCAAGTGTTGATGGTATTTCTCAGTGTCTAGGAATTTCATTATATCCTTTGAAATAATATGTATTTAAGAAAATAATCATGCTGAATGTCATTTTGACTCTTGCTGTTCAAATTTTTCTAATTCATTATGCTTTTAATGAATGAATCTTACAGATTATGAGGATTGACTTCTATGGCCTACTCTTTCTGTTTGAGGAATTTTTCGGTTCAGGCTTCAACATTTGTCGTAATTATTTTTTATGTGTCTATGTAACATAGATATCCTATTTAAGTTATCATATGTACAATAACGTATTTCTATATTGGAGTTAATTGAGTCCACGTGTGTGTACATTCAACATCAAATTAGTGCTTTATATTTTTATAGCTTTATTGAGATATAGTTGACATATAACATTGTGTAAGTTTAAGGTGTACAAAGTAATGATTTGCTACAAATCATTGCAAAATGTTTCCCACAATAAGACTAGTTAACACATTCTTCACGTTACATAATTACCATTTTGTTATGGTTGTTACAGTAAGAACATTAAAACTGTACTCTCACAGCAACTTTCCTACTTTTACCAATTTTCTGTATATGTTCTACTGCATCTGGTTCTCAAAAACCTCATGGGAGGGAAAGAAGGGAGGAAATAGGACTAATTAACCCTATTTCATAAATAAGAAAATAGAAACATAATTGGCCAATTGGGAAATTATTGAACCTAGGAATTCTAGTTCCAACTCCAGAACTTATTTCAATACATCACAACAAATGATGGGACAATTCTTCCTTGCTTTTTGAATGTCCACTGAAATCTAACATGGCTCAGGGAATTTGGCATGCTCCTGTAGACACCCAGAGGAAGTGTGAAAGAGGGAAAGAACATTGCATTGAGTTTTGCTAGGTGTATAGCATGGCCTCAGATGAAAAATTAGAAATAAAACACATTCCTCTTGTTTCATAAGAGGATTAGTGTTAATTTATGCAAAGCTCCTAGCACAGTGCTGTCAGATAGTAGTTATTACAAACAACTATTATTAAGAAAAAAACATGAAGCTCACAAGATTCTTGCAGATCATCAGACTTGTACAGAAGGTAGGTCCTCTAAGATAAACTGAATTGACAGTGGATTACCTAACATGTACTGCCAGATATTACTTCTGAATTTCAAAGCTACCGCATTTCCTATTTGGTGCCTAGCAATGACTTTATTGCTGCAATATTAACACTGATTGGGAAGAATATGTGTTACTAATGTTTGTAAATCTAATTCCCTAATTTAAAGCTACATATAGTTACAGTTAGTTTCATTCCATCCAACCAGTACATGAGGGCCTATCTTATTCCTAGCACTCTGCATGAGAGTTTTAATAAAATAAAAGCAAACAAAACTCAGAACAATACCAAACTGAATATATCCAGCTATTATAGGAGAGAAGGAATTGCAGAAAACAACAAATAAAAGCTCAGTCTTATAAATATATGATCTTTCCTGTATATGTTGCGTGTGTGTGTGTGTGTATGCATGCATGTGTATGTGTTTTCATGAAACAGTATTCATGCCTGATCACATAAGCAAAATCAAGCTATGTAACACATATTGCTTGTAGGCAAGAAAAGTGAGTGGGTTTTGGCCAGCACTCAGAACTGAGAAGACATTGCCAGGTGCCAAGAGAGTCTAACCAACTCAGTATCTAAGAAAAGAAAGTTAGAGAGGGCAATAAATGGCCTGGGGAGAAAAACAGAAAGTGTCACCTAGTAACCACTTTACAGTAGCCTGCAGAGGCTAAAACATTCTCAAAATAGCAGGGACATGCAAAAAATATAGAAAAGGGACCTGTGGGAAAAAAAATCTATGCTAGGAGCTAATGTTTTAGAAGAAGAAATTCAGAGTAAAAAGGGAGCATTTATGTAATAGATGTGAGAGAATCTGATAAAATGGATAAAATCAATTTTGAAAGTCCAGGAAATGGTTAATGTAATGAAAACAAACTTCATACTTCTATGCAAATACTGAAGTGGTGCATATTTTATTCAGTATATTTATTTATAACTCTACTCATAAACAGGTGTAACTGTCTTTAATTGACTGTCTTTAATTGACTATATTATATAATATAGAAATTACAAAAAATAAATTTGAAGATAATTGATTTTTTAATAAAACAAACATTGAGCATTTTCTTTACAAAGTAAGTTCCACTTGTGAATTCAAGTTTAATTTTCAAAAGACAGTGATTTATAAACAACTGTGGTTGAAAAGTCTGCCATAGTCTCAGGCATGAGAAGTATAATAAAATAAAACTGCATACTCAGATCGTGGTATCATAGAAACTCAACCATTTTAATAGATGGTCTACAAGTTAGACAAGGAAACTGCCTTACTAAAAAGAGACTATCATATATCTCTAGGCTGATAGAAGAATGAAAAAAGTTAAAAGATTCAGTCTTTAGGAACCTGAGTCATCAAATGTTGAATTGTTGAACCATGATTCTTCTCTAATTCCGTAATACAGAGACAGGAGTACTCAGTTCTTACTCAAAATTGATCTTTAGAGAAAAATAAACCACCAGAAGATTGAATGGAGATCTCTATTGTCTAGTTATAGTGAACAAAAAACTCGAACAAGAAGTGAACAAATCTGTGAGAGAAAAGGGCACCAAATTGTAACTCAACCCAGAAATATGTGGAGAATGATGGATGTACAAGTGAAAATTAACTAATAAAATGTATGTCTGGCTTTAATGAATGGCTTATTTTTTAAGAAGAAAATATGTGTGTGTGCTGAGAGGTTGTGGGTAGGTGTATGTTTCTCCTCCAACTGCAGTTTTCTACGCTGGCTTCACATATAGTCTGGATAAACTGTAAAGCTTTTAAAAAAGAGACGTGCTTGTGCCTCACTCAAAAATAATTAAGTTGAATCTCTGGAGGTGGAACCTGGGCATTTTAAAGAAGTTCTCCAGTTGACAATATGGTGTAGTCCTGGCTAACAATTACCAACATCCACAATAATTAACACTAATTCAGTCTATATGCGTCAGGTACTGTGTCACATAACTGATTAATATTCTCTTATTAATCCTCACAAAAATGCTATGGGGTTGGTATGGTTTTTATTCCCACTTACATGAACAAACTGATGCTTGAAAGAGGTTAAATAACTTGCTCAAGTATAGGGATTGGAAAGGAGAAAAAAATGATTAATTGATTTCAGCAGGTTACAATCTACTATTACCAAATCTACACGTTCATGCAATTATTTTTTCACTCATTCATTTATTCAGCAATCATGTTTGAAATGCATATTATGTATTAGAATTTGGAAATATGGATAAACAGGACATGACCCATACCCTTGGGGCATTCATTCCTAGGATCTTCCTAGCTTTTATGCCTAGAGAGTAGCTGTGACTACTGGTGTCCGTATGCCGTTTAGGTATATTTTTCCTATCTGTCTTTAGCAGCTCTTCAGGTAGGAATTTTTTCAGCGCCATAGAAAGGCATTTTAAGCTGGTACTTGTGCAGCATTCTCTACTTGGACTTTGTAAATCTAAAGCTTTGGTAGGTTGTTGGCTGACTAGTAAGTAATATATAGTTGGGTTTTAATGAGTTAAACTGCCCCTCCAGAGAGGTGTATTTGGTACCCATCTCAGTTGGATATACTTGCTAGCATTTAGATCTACAGCACTGTAGCACAGTTCCTACCTAATATATGATAGATATTGAATAACTTTATTTAATCTAAGTAAACCAAATTAAATTGGAATAACACCTCAAGATGCCTGAGTTATTGAAGGATTCATAGTTTTAGGTTTCTTTTTCTTTTCACAGGCTTAAACCTTCCACTCCAGATTTCTACTAATGGTGCTAGATAGGTAGGTGAGGGCATGGGAGAGGCCTTGTTTAAATAAATAACGAATCTGTTTTGTGTCTTCTGCTGAGATCTATTTATTCTCATGATTTGATCCATATTTGTATATTCACTGGGGTGGGAGGCTTATAAAAGTGCCATGTACCCTACTGAGTCCTTCATTAAATATTAAGCAGATATTAAAGGAATTAAACATTAAACTGATTCCAGAAAATTAAAATGATCAAAGTCGTCATTTGGTGGCTGAGGTTTTATACTTTAAAGCTTATACATACAATTACAGGAAAGACTTTGGGCAATTAAAGCTTTTAACTTTGAAAGAGAAAA
Source organism: Monodon monoceros (assembly GCF_005190385.1). Lineage (NCBI taxonomy): Eukaryota > Metazoa > Chordata > Mammalia > Artiodactyla > Monodontidae > Monodon > Monodon monoceros. Next base: position 68,740,445 of record NW_021703772.1, read on the forward strand.
AGCTGTAGTAAATTCTCTGATGTAAGAACACAAATGTTTCCCCACAGAAATGTGCACTAACTCTTGGGATTTAAGTGCTGAATTTTGAGTTCTGTCAAGGACTGTCAGTGAGGGATTCTCTCCAACCAGACAAAAACTGAAAAAGAATAATATCTCCTTCATGAACCAGTACTTTTCATGTATTCTTCCGTAGAATCCAGGTGGGGGGGAGGAACCTGAAAATGAAACTTAACCTTTTATATTTGCATAAAAATGACTGTTTCAGGGTTTTATTTAGCAATGTGTGAGTGAAGGGAAAAAAATTAATCTGAGACATTCTTACTTGTGCACATCTTATTTGAGCATCTAGCATCATCAGTGGAAAGCTGTCAGAAGGAACTTTCAGATCAGATAGCAAGGACTGCCCACAAGCCTTACTAGGCAATGAACCGGCCGCGCATTCAATTTTAATTAAGTCCCCATGCCAGGAAAGAAGGCTTTGGGGGCAAGCAGGCTTTGGGGGTGCCATGTGTTCAGGGAGTTGCTCTATATTCACGGAACCATTTGAAATAATTGCAGCTGGTGTGGATATTTAACTGACCAATTAAAAGAATTTTGCCATTTGACTCCTGCCAAACATTTGACATAACTACAAAATGATCTCTGAATTATGCACACCTTTATGGCTGTTTGTTCTCCTGCGAGGTAAGGCTTTCATCCAGAATTACTGTCTCTCCTGAATTCAGGCCAGCTCTTCCTCTTTTAGTTTCCTGTCACAAGTAATAAATGAAAAATAGACCATTCCATTCTTCTTGCTAAAAACCCCAGAGACTCAGAGGTAATGTTTTTACCCCAACTCCAAAGAAGTGGAGGAGGCCAATTACAGCTGTCGAAGGCAAGCTGGACTCCGTCGTTGCAGGTAATAAGATCTGCCTGACGTTCACCATCTGCACCTTCATAGCACCAGTTGCTATCAAATTACATTTCCCATAAAGAAATTAAAGAAAAATCGAATCACACAAAATATGTAGATCCATCTCCCGGTGTTACTTACATTTGCCTTTGCCATGGTGACTGTTAGAGGAGAAAGGATATTTGTGACCGGCTCTACTACTAAGTTATACCTGGATGACTCCACTACCAAAATATAACCTTATGCCCATAATGCCACCTCCACATATTATGTTAATGTCTTATCAGTTACCTTAGGAACAGGGGGCCGTAGTTTCAGTGAGCCATTTCTCCTCATTCTGGAGTACAGAAGAGTTTTTCTTAAAACGGGAAGAAAGAAAAGAAAGGAAACTAATTGCAAGTTGGGAGTCCTGTGACAAGTGTTTCCCTTCTGAGGCAAAAGTTGATGCAGTGGATGAAGAATAAAACTGGGAAGAAGTTGCTTTTCTTAATAGCACGTCCCTGAAAATATCCAGAGAATTTCTTTTTTAGCTACAAGGCTGTGGTTTCAAGTGCAATGAGAGGAGTGCGGGGTGGGGGTGGGGGATGGGGGGAAGGGGGCGGAGCGTGTAAACCGTGAAAGAGCTTAAAATCAAGACTCCTTTCTTCCTTGTTCCTATTCATCGGGCTTATTGTTTTTTAACCTCTCAGTATATCGCCTCTTTTCCCTAGGTACATTTACATGCTATAATTCCTTCTCTCTTAAAAAAAAAAAAAGTCCTTAGGTCACCTCAAGCCCCCCGTTCTGCTGTTGTGTTATGTCTCTTCTTACGTTTATTACTGTGGCTTTGAAAATCACTCGCTCACTTCCCATCCGTGCCTCTCAGTTCACTGCAGCTTTTCTCATTTATCCGCAGCATTCCGTTAAATGGAAACATCTCTCCTTCGATGCACATATTTGTCATTACTCTAACTCTCTGAACCACTAACATTTTATACTCCTTTCTTATTTAAATTCTAGCCATATTTGCTGCCTCATTAATATTCTTCAGCCTCTGTGATCTCCTCTTACTGCATCAAATCCATTCTCTTTTTTCATCCGTACTGTTGTGACCTCAGTGTAGCACCTTATCTTTTTTATCAATATGACTTCAAAACTCTCCCAGTTAGTATCCTTCCACTGGTTTGCTGAATTTTCAGTCCTTTCTTCTTGCTGCCTCTCCTATAGTCTTGTAACAACACTCATTTCTTATCCCTTGCCTTATTAAAATCCTGCCCAGGTTATTAGTTTCAAACCCAAACTTCTTATCATGTCCTGCATATGTTCTGGTAACTGCTTCCCAGCTTCACTGGACACTCATGTATAAACAGGAAACCATATCAAATTGTTTGCAAGTGACCTGACTGCTTCATTCTCCTCATCATAGCTTAAACATTCTATTCATTCTTTTAGTAAAGTCCTTATTCCACTTTTTCACCTGGCTAACTCCTACCCATATTTCATGACATATTGCAAATCACATCTCCCTGGGAAATCAACCCAGACACCATATGCAAACAGCCCAATATCCTTCTTCATTGCTTCCTTTGCAACTGGTACATGCCTCTGTAGTTACTTATCCTGTTTTGTAATGGGCTGTCTCCTGCTAGTAGACTCGTCTCCTTCTAGTAATGGACTGTTTTTTGTGTTTGTTTTTTAAATTGATGTTTTCCTAGTATTTAGAATAGAGCCAGATACTAGCCACTTGATAGTTACAAGAATGCAAGGACATAAGAGAGGAGGAAAGGAAGGGAAGAAGGAGAAAGGAAGGAAGGCAGAAAGACAGGCAGGCAGGAAGGAAGGAAGAGAAAAAGAGAGGGAGGAAGGGAGGGAGAGATGTGTTATTATGCCAGCCGAGCATTCATTCATCCATTCAGCCATCTTTCTGGTAATAGTTTCCTTAGAAATCACCCTCTTCTATTCCTCGTCCAGGTGATTCAGGGGGAGTTAATTCCATACTTGGCTTCAAGGGTGGACATATGGATTTTGAAAATGTTAAGTATTAACTTTGTCTGCCAGTTCTGAATGTGGAAGCTTTGAAATCTCAAATATTTCAGAAATAGAAAAGATTTGGTGTATGTTTTCCAAAAATATGTCAGACTGAAAGTGAAATTGTATATACCTTTAGCATACATATCAACAAAGCTAAGATGTCTGCTAAATATCCAGCAGGTGTTATTTCCAAAAGTCTAATCTATGAATGAGCTCATTACTTTCAATGATGTATAAAGTCATTTATCCATGTAAAGGAGTCCTTGGATGCAAGTTTATACACTGTTTGTAAAACTTACTGAACTTTTGCCTAGAACATCTTTATGTTTAACTTATATGTTGATATTCTTTTGTTGCTCATGACAGCTATTTTTGACTCCTTTTTTCTTTTAGTCAGTCATAGAATTCTTCCTCTGAGATATCCTGGGAATTCCATATTTCCATCTCTACAGTGGTTATTCCCACCTTTACCTTTCTTAGTTTTCTGTGGTACCAGCTCCTGGAGAAAAGCAAGTTATACTCCATACTCTCTTTACCCACCAACACAGAGGTGGCAAGTTAACAAAGCCAAAAACTGTATCCAGCCCACAGACGTATTTTTCAAAAGCCAAATTATGACAATTTGAGGATTTAACGTAAAAGCTAAATTTCGAACTTCTCTTGAAAAATAATTTCCGACAAACCTAGAGCCCAAGTTCTTGCATGGTAACCGTTGCAGTTTGAATTGCATCTCCCCAAAAGATGGATTGAAGTCCTAATTCCTGGTACTTATGAATGTATCTTACTTGGAAACAGACTTCGCAGATGTAAGCAAATTAAGATGAGGTAATACTGGATCAAGGTGGGCCTTAATCCAATGACTGGTGTCCTTTTTAAAAAAGACAAATTTGGACACAGACACAGAAACACAAAGAGGAGAATACCGTATGAACATACACAGACACAGGGGGAACATCACTGTGGCAGAGTTGGACTGATGCATCTACAACCAAGGAATGCCAAAGATTGCTGGCTAGGAGGGGACAACAAAGATCTTCTTCCCATAGAGCCTTCAGAGAAAACATGGCCTTTCCAATACCTTTATTCAGACTTGTAACCTCCAGAATGGTGAGACAACAAATTTCTATTGTTTTAAGCCACCCAGCTTGTGGTACTTCCTTATGCAGCCCTAGCATACTAATACAGCAGCAGTGGGCTAGGAATGAACAAAGGTTGCCCCCTTTAGATGGGGCTTGTGATCTTCAGTTGAAGGAGTTAAGGGTAGTCCCTGTCACCCCCCTATAGTTTATGGGTCACCAAAGCTAAGTGTCAATTGCCATTTATCATCTTACACTCAGCCTGTTTCTCTTATTCATATTACCTCTTTGGTCCCTGTAAGGCTTTGAGTTTGTGACACCTTACTTTATTTCAAATTGTATATTTTCTTTAATACAGCTCTCAACAATATTGTTTTGTTGCTGCTGCTACTGCTGTTCTTGGTGTAATTGATGGCATTTTGGATATTGCCTTCTTCTTGACAAAAAAAGGAAAAGAAAAAAAAAGAAATATCTAGGTCTTCACCTAGATATTGATATTTTGTGCTGGATAATTCTTTATTTGGCTGGTAGTCCTGTGCTTTGAAAGATAAATATTGGCCTCTCAGGCCTCTACTCACTAGATACCAGGAGCAACCCCTGTAGTTGTGACAACTAAAAATGACTCTAGACGTTATCAAATATTATAGGGATCTGGGGAGGGTGGCAGAAGGAGGAGGAATGAGGAAATCTCCCTCACTGGGAACCACTTTCCTAGGCTATTTTTCTTATCCAGTCTCATAAAAATAAACATAGTAGCACACTATAACAAATGTTTCAACTTAAAGTGTCTCTGAAAATAATTCACATGGCTCGATGATGCCAGCACACTTCTGTCTTGTCACCTTCTGTATGTCTTGCTATAAGAATTCTCTTTTCTTAGTCTGTGACAAAGAGTGTTAATTGCTTCCCAGTATCCCTTTGGCTATGCCACCTTAATAAGAACACTGATGTTATTTATATATTAATATTAACTACTGATATTTATTTGGGCACATTGCTATACAGATAAAAAAAATTCTGAGTGTGGCCAGTGAGAATATGTGAATAGATGTTGGCCAATAAGATATGAGTGGGAGTGCTATGTAAAATTTTCAAAAAGTGCCATTAAAGAAAGGCCTTACTCTTATTCAGTACTTTTTTTGCTTCCTGCTGCCTGAAGTTTGACCATAATGGTTGGAGGTCTGGCAGCCAACCTGAGGCAATTCACTAAAAATAGAGGAAGAAACAAACCACAGATCTTCCTCAACTTACTATGGAATCACATCCCACTAAACCCACCCTAAGTTGAAAATGTAAGTGAAAAATGCATTTAATACCCCTAACTTAACGAACATCATAGCTTAGCCTGGCCTAACTTAAATGTACTCAGGATACTTACGTTAGTCTACAGTTGGACAAAATAATCTAACACAAAGCCTATTTTATACTAAAGTGTTGAGCATCTCATGTAATTTATTGAATACTGTACTGAAAGTAAAAAACAGAATAGCTGTAAGTGAATTGGTAGTTATCCTCCTGACTGGGAGCTTCGGCTCACTGCCGCTGCCCAGCATCAGGAGAGAGTGATGTGCTGCATATCGCCAGCTCGAGAAAAGATCAAAATTCACAATTTAAAGTATAGTTTCTACTGAATGCATATTGCTTGCACACCAACATAAAGTTGAAAACTCCTAAGTGGAACCATCGTGAGTTGGGGACCTTCCTGTGGAAGTCTCGGTCCCTGAAACAGAGGAGCTGTCACATAATTTCAGACTGCCTTCAGTAGAACTTCAATTCAGGAGAGAAAAATAAAATTTTATCTTGTCGACTCCACTCTTATCTCAGGTTTTCTGCTACATTTCTAGTTAATACATGGCCCATTTTAATTCCGAGATGCTGTCCCAAAGTTTATTTGAGAATAATTTGCGCTGTTTCAGTATTCCCTCATACTTAGCTCTTTTTAAAGTTCAAAAATTGTCAAGGCGTTTTTTTGTAATATGGTAACAGTAATATACATCTTGTGAGATTGTGTTTTGAATCAGATAATGCATGTAAATCACCATACACACTGCCTGTATGATGGATATGTTGCTGTAATCATGAGGACAGTTATAATCTTTGTGATTATTATTATTATTAGATCTGAGGGTGTCTTCAGTTAGCACCCCTATTATGTAAGGAAATTATTCTAATAATCTTTAAACTCTCTTCTTTGAGAGGCTAGGATACCTGGCTAAGTGAAATATATATTTGATTATTTTTTGTGTGTGTTGTATTAAATACAATATTAAACACACAAATTAATATTTAAAAAATGATTTCCTCTGGCACCAAAATGTTATAAAATTTAGCCTTTTAAATCCAAATACAGTTACTTTCTTTCAACCACTAGATCTGAAATCTGGCATCACCAATGGTATTTTAAAACCTATAGATGCTTGGGTATCATTTCTAGAGACTCTGATTTAATTACTGTGAGGGGCAGCCTAAACATTGTAGTTGATTACATTTCACAGCAAGGTTTGAGAACCACTGCTTTAACCAGTAGTCAGGACAGGCACTTTCCCTACGATTTGCTAGTTGTCAGAAACTGGGAGCCTGGCTCCCAGTGGAGGGAGTGAGCAAATGTAGCTCTCTGGGTTGTCTGGATGTTAAAGTCATCACAAGATTTCTTTATTTTTTCATCATATTCTTCTCTTCTGATAGTCTTCTCTCTCTGTCAATCATTGGTCATTCTAAAATAAAAGAGGGATTTGTTACTTAATTAAAAAAAACTGGATATGAACCATCAGTAACAGTTGAAAAGAGGAGATCATCAAATGGCTTGGCGTCAGAATGGATTTCTTTGGCATTTTTTTAGCCCAGATTGCCTTGACTCCCAGACTACTGCTTTTCTTACCTCTAGAATTGAGCTTTCTATGTTTTTTTCACCTTAAACTGAAGGGCAAATAGGGAAACAAAGAAAAAAAAGAAATTACTTTTTTCTTTGCACACTGGAAACTGCCTTTTATCAAGTTACAAGATGAAATAAAACCGTACAAAATGAAGGGATGATATTCTGCTTTTTAAAACCACTTGATATTTCTTAATATCCATTTTCTATGAGAAAATCATGTATCAAACCACTGCTCCATCTCCTTCAAAATTGAACTTGCTAAAAAATTACAGCTTGTAACAAGTAAAAATCCAATTCTTATGCCTGGAGGTTGGTTTTAAAATACACAGAAAGCATATCTCTTGCCCTAAGTGGATATTATGATCTAGGGTTTAAAAGAAAGCATTGTGCATACTCAGTTGCTGATATCAAACAGGTTTTGGAACGGTTCAGCTTTGATAATAGAAAATGGAATTTGGAAATTGAACACAAACATTTTCATTTGAAGAGGTCTAAGGTGGTATTCCTTTGACTCGGTTGTAAATACATTTTTACCTTTTTGGGGGGAATAGTCATAGAAAGTGCATTAAAAGAGGTTATTTATAACAGAGAAACATCCATGTTAACACCTTCACAGGTCAAGAAAATAGAACATTGTCAGCATTCAGAGCCCCCTCCTGTCACTTCTCAATTCTTACCCTTCCCACCTGCAAAAGGTAACCACTGTTCTGAATTTTATGGCAAATCTTTCTTTACTTTTCTTTATAGATTTACTAATTAAGTATGTATCCATTAACACTAGAATTAGGTCTGTCTGACTTATAAAATTCATATATGCATTTATAATTTATATAAATGTATGTAAATTTTATATAAGTAAAACTATAAAATATGTGTTTCTTTTGGGTGCATCCTCTTTCCATCTGCATTACGTTTGTGAGATTCATTCATATGATTTCCTATGTTGTAGTTCAGTTAATATTAATGCTATGTGTTACCCCATTGCGTTAGTATGCCACAGTTTATTTATCCATTTTACCTTTAATATACATTAGATTGTATTCACTTTGAGGATATGATAAGTAAGACTCCTATGAACATTCTTGTATGTGTCTTTTAGAGCATCCAACAGGGATTAGTGTCACAGTTGAGAAGCTTGACATGCAGGGAGCTCTGTAGATGATTAACCGATAGGCAGTTAACAAGAGTATTGCTTAATATATAGAAGGATGAATGTCCACAAGACTGAGAAAAACTCCATCACCTACCAATAAGAAGTTACAATTTCTTGCCCAGTTTCTGCACCTCGGACCCCAAATCATTGACTGGCGAAACATCTGTGTCCTCATGAGATAGGACACAATAATACCATGGCAAGTGTATACAGTAATAATTCTCTGAGTCCTTTTTCAAAGTGACATATAAATTTACTCAGGCAAAAAAAGAGGCATGCCCAAACATTTTGAGGACTTACGGACACACGTAGAAGTTGACATTTTTACCCAGGGACCTGAAGCATCACCATGGCCTGCTGATTATGTAGAGGTTTATGTGGGAGCAGGTAATAAATTGTGTCCTGACCCAGACTCCATTCACAGTGGTTCATCTGGGTCCATAGACTGAACTGGTGATCATTTCTGTGTTTCTTGGTGTATAATTGTAAAGCACATCACATGTTAGTCGGCAAAACCATAACATTGGTTCCTTGGCCTATGAGCTAAGACCTATCATCAGTGGGGAATTCAAAATGGAAGCTGCTAAAACTGCCAACTCCCTCCTCTGCCAAAATAATGAATAAAAACATTTTCCATCCCAGAGAGAATGATAGAGATTAGTGTCATCTTTAAATATCTAAAGTATGCAAGCTTAATATCCCCATCACATACCCATTTAATGTACCTGTCTTACTCCTACAGGAGCCGACTGATCCAGGGTGATACAATAGATTACCTCAAACTTGACCAGTTAAAAGCTTATTTATACCTGAGGTGCTATATGTAACAGCTTAGCTCGAGTAGATTAAAATAATCTCAGGAATACAGCCAATGATCTGGCAAATGCATGCTTTTTCAAGTCCATGGGGAAGGGGAACCAAAAATAGTTCACATTTCTCTGGATGGATAAAGTATATATTTATTATCTTGCACAAGTGCTATGTTAATTCCCTCAATCTCTGTCATAATATAGTCCAAAGGGCCCTGAAACAATTGGACATTCCACATGATATTTGATCCACCATATTAATGACATCAATTAATCAGATCAAATGAATAAGAAGTGACAAATACATTGGAGACTATCGTACAACATATGAACTTCTGCCACTGTGGACATATGACCCAGCAGACTCTCCAATATAGGAGTTACCTGTGATGAGAAAAGATGCTGTGTAGAGTTTATGGCAAGCCCCAGTAAAAGAATTACAACACATACTCCTGGGGTTCGGGACAAAGCAGAAAAGTAAATACCAATTGAAAAATAGTCTCTGGAGTGATTCTGGGCCTCGGTAGAGACGGAGTGCCTGATTAGGGGCCATCAAACAACCATGCAGCTCATCTTGAGCTGAGTTCCATCAGACCCATCAAGCCATAAAATCAGGTGGACCCATTAGCAATCCATCATAAGATGAAAGTGGTTCATTTTGAATCAGAAAGAAGCAGGGCAGAGCACACATGTTTCATGGCCAGGTAATCTAGACTGTCATGCCATACATCACTGTTGCACCAGAATCTGCCTCTTAGCTCACATCCATGGTCTCCAAAAGGAGAGATGACGAGTGTGGTAGATGGAGTAATGGACCCCCAAAGATATTCTCATTTTAATCCTCAGAAATATATTAGGTTGAATATATTATGTTATGTGATAGAGTGGGTTGCATAGTATCCCCTAAAAAAATTCATGTCTACCAGGAACCTCAAAATGTGACCTTATATGGAAATAAAATCCTTGCTTAGGTACTTAAGGATTGAGATGAGATAATATTGGCTTAGGGTGGGCCCTAAGTCCAGTGAAAGTGTCCTTATAAGAGACAGAAGTCACGCAGAGAAGAAGGTGATATCAAGATGGAGACAGAGATTGGGGTGATACATCTCAAGCCAAAGAACACCAAGGATTGCCAACAACCACCAGAAGCTAGGAGGGAAACCTGGAATGATTTCTCTCCCAGAGCCTTCGGACTTAACCCTGCAAACACCTTGATTTCAGGCCTTTGGCCTCCTAAACTATAAGAAGACATATTTCCGTGGTTTAAGCTACCCAGTTTATGGTAATTTGTTATGGCAGCCATAGAAAATTAATATACATAGCCAAGAAGAATTAAAATTGTAGATGGAATCAAGGTTGCTACTTAGCTGATCTTGAGATAGGGAGATCATTCTGGGTTATCCAGTGGAGCCCAATATCATCACAGGGATCCTTAAATTTGGAAGAGGGTGGCAGAAGAAAGAGAACCAGAAAATGGTAGCATGAGAAGGAATCTGCCTTACTGTGATGGCTTTGGAGATGAAGGAATGGAACTATGAGTCAAAAAATGCAGGTGGCCTCTAGAAGCTGGAAAAGGCAGAGAAAAGGACTCTCCTTCAGAGCTGTGAGGAGGAAACCAGCCCTGCCAACACCTAGTGATTTTAGCCCAGTGATTTTTTTTCATTGCCCCATGTAAAATAATTGTATACTTAAATCCCTCCTATACCTTTGCTCCTGTTGGTCTTTTTGCCTGGAGCTTGGATGGTTTCCCTATCCAAATTTTACCCTTTCTTCAAACATAGTTCAAATCCATCCTCTTTCAAAAAAGCCTTTCCTGGTCACGTTAGTCCTTATCAAATGTCCCCTTCTCAAAGGAAATGTAATATTACTAGTCTATATCAATATTCTGATACACTCATATAGTTTTTACATTATATACTGTTGATTACTATATGCTAATAAGCTTGTTTTCTCAAGTAGATTTTAAGCTATACACTCAGTCTTAACCAGAAACAGATGGCACACACAAAGTAGGATAAGTTGAGTGAGTTTGTTTACAAAAAGTGTAATTTACAAAGATAGGTGTGTGTGAGGATGTTAACAAGTTAATACCATCCCTAGGCAAGAAGACATAAAAGGGAAAGAGTAGATACCAGAGCTCAGAAGGAAAGACAATATTTTGTAGTCAGCTGTCTTGAGAGGAGCGGTGATTGTTGTTTGAGAGAGACAGTCAACCTTGCAAGAGATCTTGCGAGGGAATAAATACCTTGGTCTCACTCTGGTTGGTGCTCTTATTGACAGGAGTCCTGTTAACGTAGTCCATGTACTTCTAACCCCAAGGGGCCAAGAACAGGGTGGAAAATATTGGAGAATAGATTAGTGGAGGCAAGTAGAATAAGGGCTTCAGTATCATCCAAAGCATTCATAGGTCCTGGCAGGACTATAGGAATATTACATACATATATACTTTATAAGTACTTGTTAATTGTAATTAGTTTAAAACAATTATGTGTTTAATATAGTATGTATTATGTGATCGTTGTTTAATGAAATAAATATTTTTTAAATACTTGCCATGTGATAGGCACACTTCCTCAAGTCTTGAGGATATAGTGGTAACCATAACAGAAAGCCAAAAAAATCCTTGCTTACTGGAGATTACGCATGTCATATGCAGAGTGTGTATGATAGAGCTATAAAATACTTTGGTATGTGCCAAAGATGCACTCAAATAGATTTCAAATTTCATAACCAAAACCTTCATCTAAATAGTTTATTGATTTACAAAAGGTCACCTATGCGACAAAGTACGACATAGTAGATAGATTTATTAAAAATGTATATGTGGAAAATTTTTAAATTTAATGATAAAAATAATATAATATTGTTTGTTTTAAAAATGTCACTAATTTTGTATAAATCCCCATAGTGTTTGCTTAATACTAGATGAGCATGTACAGATTTGTATCTGTAGATTAGAGCCTCAACCTTAAAACTCAAGTGCACGAGTGTACTTTGATACAAATAAATTCTGCTGATGCAGAATGCTTCAACTTTCAACTAAACTCCAGCCAAACTCCAGCTTAGTTCAGCTCCATACATTACCTCTTTGATGAAGATACTTTTGCTGGGAAAATTAGGTATTAAGTCCCTTAATTTTAGTGCTCAACATAGTCTCCTTATGTTGTTCCATGAAAAACCAATGAATCCAAGAGGAGTTGTAAAATTTATTCAAATGTTAATATGAGAATTGCACTAATTTAGTTACCATTTCAAAGCATTGATGTTTGGTGCGCTTATGAATGTCTGTTGGCCCCTTTTATCAAGCCCAATTAGCTCACCATTTCCCTGTAAGTTTCCCAAAAGCCTCTTTATTAAGATATTCAAGATCAGTAGATATTTATTAATCAAAATGTCCAACATTCAGAACAAAAAGACTGAAGAACTTAGAATGAATCTTCATGGACAGGGTCTTAGACACATTCATCATCAATTATTTTCAGACAGTCAATTATTATATTATTGTATACCAAGTACGGAAAAACACTATGTTAAATACTCTGGGGGAAAAAGGTATGTAGGGACTAGACAACATCCTTAAGAAGTTTCTGACCTAGTTCTAGAGGAAATATGGGGGAAAAGAGAACTATAACTCAAAGTCCCTACACATTGGAATTTAAGAAGATACCAACTGTACATAAGCAAGTAAAGCTTCAGGGGAAAAACAAACATTTGATCTAATCCCTGCAGAATGAAGTTTTGTTTGGTTGTTTACTTTGTTTGTGTTGTCTAAGATGGGAGAAGATAACATTTCAGGAAGAGAAAATGACATAACAGAAGAGCAGATATTAGAAAGTATGGGAGCTTTTGCTCACCCAAGTGTTTTGGTTGGACAAATAAATCTGTTCGGTTTTGGCCAACTATGAAGAAGACCATTTCCAAGACCACTTTATTCTCACTGCAACTGGAGGTGTTTATATTATTTGCCGTCAGAATAATTACATTCTGTTGCTTCTTCTTAAAAGGAGATCATACATTACAAGATCAGTGATTTGAAACAAGTAAATATAATTGCTAAAGAATCTGCTGATACGTGAAATGTCAGTTAGCTATTTAATCAATTGTAAAAACCTCCCCCCCCTTCTATTCATCAAAAATTCTGTAATTCCTTTAAGGACTTATTTCTCTATCCTCAGACCAGAATTTCTCTCTCATTTTGTGTTTCTATATCCATTTGTATGAGTTACCGAGACAAATAACCATATGATATATTGTTGGTTAGCAACCTCAAGAGTTCCTGAGGTGAAACTTGAAATTGACCCCCCTACCAGTAGGGCAAGGAAAGACCAAAGAAAGAGGCAGGCCACTCCAGATGGGTAGGTAAGAGGTTTTAACAAGCAAAGGAACTTACATATGAGGCTCCTCTTGGGTGGCCACAAGATGAGTAGGTCTCTACATCTGCCCTCCAGAATTTTAAGAGTTTATATAGAGGCCTTAATGGGGTCTAGACACATACACAGTGCAGATGATCTCAACAACGTTACTCTCTAGAAACTGCATCCTTGAAGCAGCTCCTAGTATGGCGACAATAGGCAGAACCGACATTCCAGGGACAGGGAAGGGAGTAAGGAGTCTCTGATTGCCCGATCCAGCTCAATGGTCAACGGCAGTCATGTTGTCTCAATGACTTTCTGCAACATATATTAATTTTAGAATTTATACCCAATTAATATTGGTTTACCTTGAAATATTGAATTATTTATCAATAAAAATTGCATAACAGGTCCCATTTGCCTTTTGCCCTTTAATGACTAAAAGCAAAAAGCTAACTTTGCTATACAATCATAGGAACTACATTAAGTAAATAATTGGGTGTATTTGTTTTTATTTAAATGTATATTTGTAAGCTGTAAAGATGTTAAGATATGTACTTGCATGTACCACATACTTTAACACCATTACTCTATTTTTAATGTAGCCTTTCTCAAACACTTGAGAAAATATAAATGATAAATTAGTTAAAATTTAATTTATATTTTGAAATCTGCTGGTTCATGTCAAATGTCCTAAGTGCAAGAATGTCTCCCATGAATAAGTTTTGCACATTTATGAACTACTCTTTCAAGTAACAGAGTTAAGAGGAAGTTGACAGTTAATGACTCTACTAAATTAATTATAAAGACAAAGAGGCAGAAGTAGTGAAAACTATTTGTTAGAACATACAGTTTTGCAAAAATTATAACTTAAATTAACCCATTTATTCTCTCCCAGAAACTTTCTGTAGGGACTTACAAACATGTTTTATGACCTTAATTGAATTTTCATTCACTGCAAAAGTAATGGCTCTTAAAGTGATACAGCTTAACAACCAAAGAGGTTTATGAACAATTACAGATAATCAAAACATTTGCATCAGCAGATATATTGTATTCTGCATTTCCCAAGTTATAGTTATTGTTTCCTGGTTAGCAAATAATGGGCTATATACAACCATGTTCAGTTTGTAGCAAGGTTGACAAAGCAGCAAAAATACTGGTCATATCAGTTGAGTTACCATGTGGTTGATCCTTGTGGCTGATTAATTTTTGATATTGAGTTTTGGTGAGAATAGTAAGAAATCATTATGCTACCTTGGTATAACAGACAGAATGAAAGAAAGTGAAACTGTTTGGAAATCATAATCTAGGTAAGAGTAGTTTTGTGTGTGTGTTTATGTCTTATTAATGTGATTTGATGAGCCTTAAGGTAACAAGATTTGTGGGACATTTGAAAAATAGGATTTTCTCCAAATAATTTCGCAGTATATTTTTTAGACTTTGCTACTAGCAATTGAGTTTTTGATTTAAATATTGAAATTCTAAGGGCTTCTGAAATGTATTGGGTCACTAAGCATCTTAGAAAAATGTGTTTGCCAGAACATCTTCTTTTGGGAATTAGGTAAAGAAGAGTATAGGTGTTGCATAGCCTGAGCATGTGTATTTTTTCCTGGGGCCTTTGCATTTGATGGAGAGGAATGAAACTGTGGTAAAAATTTCAGACATCAAGCACAACTTGTTTAACAATCTTTCTAGTCACCTTCCAGTTGAGGGTGGCCATGATGCATAGTTCTGATAATGGATAGTTTGCTAGGTGGAATCTCTAAGACTTTCGTTTTTTTAAAGAGAGGGCAAATTCAGGTGGGTGTGCCCTTTTATGCCCTTTTTGCCTCTTTTCTTCTTTTTTCCCTAACTCATCGTGCCTGGAATACTAATTAGAGGCTATTTTGCAACCATAAAGAAACAAACATGAGAAAAATAGAAAAGTATAAGATGTGATAACGCTGTACCTTTAATGGCATAGACTTGAGCTGTCCTGCCCAGGACTTCCTAAAAAGGGCTTTTTATGGCCTAACACTGACAGACTTCGGAGTCAAGCACATTAGTTTAGAGTTTTCTGTTGCTTGCAGCCAACTGCAGTTCTAACAGATACACTCTCAATCACACAATGCAGAGAACTGCCCCCTCCATCACTTGCTGTGCTAGTCTTGTTGCAATGCCAAAGTTGATGAGATATCCTGAAATCCCCCAGGAGAATGCCAATGTCACATTGGTTAATATCGACACTAATGTTAGAAAGTCTTTGTAAAGGTGAACGATTCTAGGACTATCCTGAAGTGTTATTATGAAAACATATTAAACACAGAAAATACTACACATGAACAAAATAATACCCAATGTGGTTTCTTTCATGGACTATTTAAGCAAACATTTAGAGCGAAAAATTCTCATTTTGATGTCTTTTTTCCCCTAGTTTTATTTTTAGCGTGGTTTGTAATGTAGTGTCTGCCAGAATAAGGTATAAGAAACTCTGTTTTGATCCACAATGGTACATGACAAAATATCATGAAACAAAAGTAAGAAGAATTGAAGGAGGGATTTCTTGACCTGAATGTATTCTTTAGATTATGGTTGGTAGCATAATGAGAAATGACAGTGAAAAATGATCTGCCAGAGAAAATGATCCAGTATTATTTGCTACTATGTTGTATTATGCTATGAAATAATAATTCAGATAAAAAAAATGGTAAGAAAGTAAATCTTTAAAAATACACTAGGAAGAATGTAAGTAGTAGATGAGAATTATTTCCAATGCTTAATTTTATCCAGGACTAACAATGTTCATGACTGATTCAATGGAACGCCAGTTTTGCTGTTTAGATTAACTCCCTGTATATAATGCATTAACAGTATTCAGCAAAAGAACTTAATGTAGAAGCCTTGAAATAAAATATTAGTGTCATAAGTTTCATAATTATATTTTGCTTGAAAAGAGACAGAATATTCATTTAGGACAAATTAGAGAAAGAGAAATGAAAATTTGTCTTTGAAAAGATTAAATATGTTCACATTGGGTAAAAGCATCTCAAAGAATTTCCAGATCCAAAGTTCTGTAAAACCTTACTAAAATGTGCATGAATGTGCAGTATGGCTTAGATATGCGGTGTTGGTTAAAAAGAAACATTCAAATTAGTTATCAAATTTAGAAATTTAACAGATTTGGAAGAGGGAGGCTGTTTTAGCAGTTAGTAAGGGCATGAGATTCACATATTAGTTACAAAGCTGGGAAATGAACTGAGCTGAACTCATTTTGTGACCTAAAGCAGATCTCTCCATCTCAATTTTCTTAGGTGTAAAAGTGAGCTGAGAGAGATGACAGTCCTTGTTCCCTCACCTGCCTCATTCCATGGGCAGGAAGTTCCCTTCAAAGTCAGTGTAGAGAAGGTTGAAGAGGAAAGGGAACTCAGACCAAACATGAATGTACATGAAGTTGTTTGTATAAACCCTAGATTTTACTGCTATGGTAACAGCCGCTTGCAACTATGATTATCTTTGATTTATAGTCAAGCACAGCTATTAATTGCAAATATATATTTCCATTTAGCAGTTTCAAGGTGGGATGGATTTTATATTGCCAATAATTAGTTTACTTTATTGTATGCACATGCTTATTCTTCTTTATAATGTCATTAAAATGGATGTCAAGTTTGCAGTAAATTATTTCTAGGTACCTTTATAATACCAAGCATATGGTACAATTGTAGGTCAACCTGAATGAAACACGTCTATATTTGTTTAGAAATAGAATCTTATTGATAGGTAGGAAATAAGACTGTTCTTTCATGTTATTGGGGTGAAACAGTTGATGTGGAGTTTTGGAGGTGCTGTTTTAAATGGTTGTTGGATTGTGTAGTAACAGGGATGGCCATCTTCCAGAAGGGTATGGTGGGCTCATGATTACCTTAATTCCTTCATTCTTCTTTTCTTTCTTTTCTTTTTTTTTTTTTTTTGCGGTACGCGGGCCTCTCACTGTTGTGGCCTCTCCCGTTGTGGAGCACAGGCTCCGGCCATGGCTCACGGGCCCAGTCGCTCTGCGGCATGTGGGATCTTCCCGGACCAGGGCACGAACCCGTGTCCCCTGCATCGGCAGGCGGACTCTCAACCACTGCGCCACCAGGGAAGCCCTTTTCTTTCTTTTTTTTAAATTTCCTTCCACCCCTGCTTCCTTCCTTTTACCCTTCCTTCAATTTTTCTTTCTCTTTCTTTTTCCTTGTATATAACCTACTTCTCTTCCTTCATCTGTTTCTTTATCCTTTCCTTGCTTCCCCCATCCCTTCCCTCTCTTTCTTTCTTCCTGTTACCTTTTAATATTCTCTCCTTCTTATCCTCATTTCCTCCTGTCTTTCCTATCTGTCCTGACTCAGTTCCAACCATTGATCCTGCTTACTTCTTTTCCTTCCTTTCATGCATCCTGCCTCCCTTCCATCCATCCATCCATTCATCCATTTATACTATATGCTTTCCTTTTTTCTCTCTTATGACAAACATTCATTGGGTACTTACTATTTGCCAGATGGCATGCCAAATATTAGGAATCCTGAAATAAATAGCACATGGTCTTCAAGGTGATGAATGTGTGTCCACAAGGAGGAACGAAAAATTTAAAGGTTATTAGTAAAATAATATAAAAAGCTATGGAGAAAGTGGTATGGGTTGGAAAAATGAGGCTTGTGCACAATGCTCCATTTCTATCATCCATCTCTACTTTCAGAGACCACTTGAAGATATCTGGTGTAGCCAGTAAGCATCCCATCCCTGCTATGATACACTGTGTTAGTCGTTATCACAATTAGGAATTGCCCTCTCTTCAGATCTCAGTTCTTTCTTTCAGTAGCCCGTTATATTATCATAAGTTCGTTCTGAAGAGACCTTGGGTTAGTCAAGCACCAAAGACAGCCCACCTGGGCTTCTCCAATCCTGCACATTCCTAAGAATGGCCTGTCTTCAGGACTTGCCCTTGGTTAGACTCCTGGGAATTTGACCTCTGAGTCCTTGAAATATCCTGCCTGATAAGAATTGTGCTTGTATGCTTGAGGGCTTGGGCCGTGCTGTGGTTTGACGTCTGTGGTGGTGGTGGACTGGAGACTGAGTAGCTGAGGTCAGCTGCATGAGCACTGCATGCCTATGTGACAAATCTTCAATAAAAACCTTGGATACCAAGTCTTGGGTGAACTTGTCTGGTTGGCAGCACTTCACATGTCCTCACATGGGTTTTCCACTGGGAGGGGACACCTGGGATCTTGCACCTGGTTCTTCTGGATTTCACCCCATGTACCTTTTTCCTTTGCTAATTTTAATCTGTATCCTTTCACTGTAATAAACTATAACAATGAGTATAACAACTTCTTTGAATCCTGAGTCCTTCTAGTCAATCATTAAGCCTGAGGGTGGTCTTGGGGATCCCTAACATGCAGAGAGGTACCTGCTCCATTCTGCACTCTCTACAGACCACACATTGTGCTATAGTTAGGTAATATGATACCATTGGGAGCAACTGGGTGAAGGTATATGGGATCACTATGTTTTGTTTCTTATAACCATATGTGAATCTGCATGTACAATGATCTCAAAATGAAACTTAAAAAAAACCCCTCAGAATTCCATGCAGAATTCAGAATGGTGCATTTTATTTTCCATGAATTATATCTCAAAAAAGTAGATTTTAAAATTTCTGGATACTGACACAAATATTCTAAGAACTAGAAACACAGGCTACTTCTATCAGTAAGGGGTTCAGATAGAAAAAAAAAGTTCTAAATTGCTTTATTACAAAGTTCTATTTCTTGTCCTTCATATATTATAGTAGCCAGAAATGCTGATGCGTTCTCTTGACGTTGGTTGCTATTACTAGATCAACTGTTCATGCTTTTTCACTTAGGTTGAATGTTTCCCCAAGAGGCTCCTCAATCCCTCTCACAAATAAGCTTTTGTAGGACAGCCCCATCTTTCTTCCAGAAGTACTGGAACATGCTATAAAACCAGTTAGACACAAACTGAAATCCCTCCTTCAAAATAAAGACAAATTTAATAACCCTAGTCAATCAATTCAAATATATTTATTGAATTCTTATTTGAGGCTAATGTTGTATCAGGAGTTGCTGAAGCTAACAAATTAAAAAGATCCATATCTTCATGGGCATTATCATAGCTCTGCTACTTGCTACCTATGTGATCTTGGTATGTTTCTTAATGTCTTTGAAATTTAGTTTTCTCAACTGTAAAATGGTGAAAGTAAGAGTATTTACCTCATAAGTTATAAGAATTGAGTTTCAAAGTATTATATAACAATGCAAAGAAAGTGCCCCAATGGGTAGCAAGGGGTAAATACATCTTGGGCATCAGAAAAGAAGAGTAAAACAATGATTCAAGTGGTCAGGGAATTATAACTATGGTGGGAGTTGAGTGACCTGTAGAGAAATTAGGTGGAGATAGTGAAGGAAACATTAAACACTAGATGCAAGGGAGGATGTTTGTCATTGGGCTAGAAATGATAGTGAATCTATAGGGCTATGGTGGAAGATGAGGATAGATAGATAAAGTGTACAATTGTAGAGAACTTTACATAGTAAATAGAACTTAGATTTTTTTATCCAAGAAGTAATATAAGGCTATTAAAACCTGTAGTATGGGCACAATAAAAATTTGATGTTTCAAAGAATATGAATGTGATATTAATTAGTAGAATGGTTTGAAATTATAATAGTCTGAGAGCAAGGAAACAATTTAGGAGATTACTTTATGATCTAGAAATAAAGTGATAAAAGTCTGAAATCTTAAAGTTTGGAGCCAAGAAATAGAATGAAGGAAAATAAACTAAATATACCATTTTATTATATTATGATAATTTAATCTAATGCATTAATGAATGGTAACAATGTGATCTGTGTGAGGATATATGTTGGCTTTAATAAAGAGAATATATGTTGGCTTAATGGTTAATTAATAGTCTATAACTGGGACTTCCCTGGTGGCACAGTGGTTAAGAATCCGCCTGCCAATGCAGGGGACACGGGTTCGAGCCCTGGTCTGGGAAGATCCCACATGCAGCAGGGCAACTAAGCCCTTGCGCCACAACTACTGAGCCTGTGCTCTAGAGCCCGTGAGCCACAACTACTGAAGCCCATGCTCCTAGAGCCCATGCTCCGCAACAAGAGAAGCCACCACAATGAGAAGCCCGTGCGCCACAACGAAGAGTAGCCCCTGCTCACTGCAACTAGAGAAAGCCCGTGCACAGCAAAGGAGACCCAATGCAGCCAAAAATATAAATAAATAAATAAATAAATTGAAAAATAGTCTATTACACATATCATAATTTCCTTTCAATGGGAATTTAGGGTTTTCTTCTCAGTAGATGAATGAATGACTCATCAGTAACAATGTATCAAATATACACTGTTAATTTTTTACCAAATTTATTGCACAATGATCTTCAGACTACTCGTTCATTCAACAAATAATTGGGTCTATCCACTACATTCTGTATGAGGTATGGTTAAGATATACTCTTTTATTTATAAGATAATATTTTGAGAGTTGTAAAGTTTGAGTCTCCTATTTTCATTTTAATTTCCGCAACTGAATATAACCACCACATTCCTGACATAAAACACTTCCATCATCCCCCAAATTTTCCTCTGGTCCCTCTGCATTCAATCCTCCTCTTCACTTCTAGCTTTTGACAACCACTCATCTATTTCTATTAGTATAGTCTTGCCTTTTTAGAGGAATTTTATTTAAATGGAATCACACAGTTTGTATGCTTTTGTGACTGGCTTCTTTCATTTAGCATAATGCTTTAGAAATGCATACATATTGTTTAGTGTATCAGTATAGAGTATTACATTTTTTCCTGAGTTATGTTCAGTTGTGTGAAGAAACCACAACCACAATTCTTTTATCCATTCACTAGTTATTGGACATTTGGGTAATTTCCAATTTGGGTCTATTATGAATAAAGCTGCTTGTAAATATTTACATGCAAGACCTTGTTTGGACTTATGTTCGGTCACATGCTAAAATGTATATATGCTTAATTTTATAGGAAAGTCTTTATAAGAAACTTTATAACTTTTGTAAGAAACATTTCAGTAGTGGTTATACCATGTTTTATTGCTACCATCAAAGAGAATTTCAGCTGTTCAACATCCTCATCAGTACTTGGTATTGTCAAACATTTCTTTTTAAATTTTAGCCATTTTATTGGGGGTGAAGTAGTAGTTGTTTTGGGTTTTGATCTATGTTTTGTTAATGATTAAAAATGTTGACCATGGGCTTCCCTGGTGGCGCAGTGGTTGAGAGTCCGCCTGCCGATGCAGGGGACACGGGTTCTTGCCCTGGTCTGGGAGGATCCCACGTGCCGCGGAGCAGCTGGGCCCGTGAGCCATGGCCACTGAGCCTGCGCGTCCGGAGCCTGTGCTCCGCAACGGGAGAGCCCACGTCAGTGAGAGGCCCGCGTACCACACACACACACAAAAAATTGTTGACCATATTTTCAAGTATTTATCACTATCTTTATATCTTCTTTATTATAGTGTCTGCTCATTACTCACTAACAATTGCCCATTTTTTTAATTGATTTTTGTTCTTTCATTACTGACTTTTAAGAAGACTTTATATATTCTGGATACTGGTACTTTATTGGATATGTGCCTTACAGTTTTCCCCAATCTTTGAATTTCCTTTTCATTTTTTAGAAGAACAAAAGTTTATAATTTTGTTGAATTCCAATTTATCATTTTTTCTTTTATAATGTAGCCTTTTTTGTGTGTGTCCTGTTTAAGAAATCTTTGCCTAAGCCAAAATCACTAGGATTTTTTTACTGTTTTCTTCTATAAATTTTATGGATTTAGCTTTTATAGTTAGACCTATGATCTATTTTGAGCTAATTTATGTGTAAGGTGTGATGGAAGGGTTGAAGTATTTTTTTTGTTTTTTCCATATGGCTTCCAATTATTGAAAAGACTATCCTTTCTCCCTTGAATTATCTAGACCCATTTGGTGAAAACCAATTAGTCATATACGTTTGAGTCAATTTCTGAATTCTCCCTTTGGTTCCATTTATCTGTGTCTATTTTTACACAATGCCACACTCTGTCTTCATTAATGTATGACTGAAATCAGATAATGTGAATAGTGAAATCAGATAATGTAAATCCTCCCACTGAGTTCTTCACTTTTAAAATTGTTTTGACTATTTTAGGCATTGGGAGTTTCATATAAATTTTAGAATTGACTTGTTAATTTCCATAAAATTCTTTTGGGAGTTTTATTTTGATTTTATTGAATCTAGAGATTAAGGACAATTAACGTTTTAACAATTCTAAGTCTTCGGGGCTATAAACATTGTATATCTTAGCATTTATTTATGTCTTCTTTAATTTCTCTCAGTGATGTTCAGTAGTTTTTGGTGGATAAGCTTTATTTATAATTTTTTAATATGTCCCTACGTATTCTATAATCTTTAAGCTATTTTAAGTTGTGTTATATTTTAATTTGAATTTCTAAATATTATTGCTATCATATAAAAATGCAACTGATTTTTAAAACTCTGCCTGTATATTGCAAGCTTGATATACTCAATGATTAGTTACAAAGCTTTTTTGGTAAATTACTTAGGATTTCCTGACAAAACAATCATTTAGTCTGTGAACGAAGATAGTTTTACTTTTTCCTTTGCAGGCTGTATGATTTTTATTTATTTTTTCTGCTTTTTTTTCAGTGACCACAACCTTCAATGGAATGTTGAGTAAAAGTTCTGAGTGAACACTTTTCCCTGGTTCCTGATCTTAGTGGGGAAATAATTTAGTTTGTCACCATTAAGTATAATATTTGAAAGAGGCTTTTCACAGATGCCTTTTGTCATGTTGAGGAAATTCCCTGGTATTTCTAACTTAATGAGAGGTTTTTTTTTTAATGACAAGTTGATATTTGATCTTGTCAATTTTCTACATCTATTAAGAACACCATTTTTTCTTTTTAATGTCAATATAGTAAATTATACTGATTGATTTTAAAATATCAAACCAACTTTAAATTCTTTTTTTTTTTTTTAACTTTAAATTCTTAAGAGAAACTCTCATCAGTTCTCTAAAATTTGGGTGAGGGAAGGTTTGCATCTATGTTCATGAGAGATATTTCTCTAAGATTTCTTGTAATTTCTTTATCTGGTTGCAGTACCTGATTGCTGTTTTCGTGATCTGGGGACTTTCCCTCTTCTTTCTGTAAAAGTTTCTTTAGAATTGCATTATCCCTTCCTTAAATGTTTGGTAGGATTCACCAATGAAGCCAACTGAAATAAACTTTTTTAAGGAAAGTTTTAAGGAGCTATTCAGGTTTTCTATTTCTTTTTGAGCGAGTTTTCTTAATTTATGTCATTCAAGGTTGTGTGTATTTCATCTCATTTGGTAAATTTGTTGGCATAAAGTTTTTTTAATAATTTAAAAAATTAAATGTCTATAGGATCTGAAGCATTGATTCCTCTTTAACTCATGATATTGGTAGTTTGTGTTTCTTTTTCTTTATTCCTAACCTATCTGGCTAAAAGTTTACCAATTTTATTGCTGTTTTCAATGAGTCAGTTATTATTTTCATTGATTTTCTCTGTGGTTTTCCATTTTCTGTTTTGTTATTTCTGCTTTTATTTTTTATTTTCCTCCTTTATGCACATTTCGTAGGGGTTTTTGTTTGGTACAGTTTTTGGCTGTTGTTTTGATTTTTTTCATTTCTTAGGTGAGAAGCTTAGATTTTTGATTTGATAATTGTTAATGAGCATTTAATTCTATAAATTTCCCTTTCAGCTCTGCGTTAGTTGAATCTCACAAAGATTGATATGTCATTTTTCTTTTTTCAATCAGTTTGAATTATATTCTAATTTTACTTGTGATTTCTTCTTGACTGTATCAGTCTGGGTTCCACCAGATAAACATATGGATAGATAGGTAGATAGATGGATATAAAACAGATTTAGTGCAAGGGAAAATAATTGGCTTAGTGATTGTGTGACTGGCTAGGCAATTCCTACATTTGTAGGGCAGGCCATCAAGGAAGGGCAGCTGGAACTCTTGGGCATGCCCTAAAGCAGCAGTCCACAGGCAGAATTTAGTCTTCTTTAGGGAAACCTAAGTTCTGCTTTTAGAGCCTTTTAACTGATTGAATCAGGCTCACTCTTGTTGTATAGTGTAATCTTCCTTACTTAAAGTAAGATTATAAACTTTAATTACGTCTATAAAATGCCTCCACAGCAACCCTCAATTAGTGTTTTATTGAATAATCGGGAACTGTAGTGTAGCCAAGTTGACACATAAGTTGACTATCACATTGACCCAATAATTGTATGGAAGTAAACTTTTAAATTTCTAAATATTTGGGGACTGTTTATATATCTTTCTTTTTGCACTGTAGTTTAATTCCACTTAGAGAACATACTTTGTATGGTTTAAATATTTTTACATTTATAGAGCTTATCTTGGTGATTGTTTATCTCGGTGATTTTTCCTTGAGTGCTTGAAACAAGTGTGATTTCTCTTACTCTCTGGTGGAGTGTTCAACAAATGTCAAATAGCTTAAATTTGTTGATAAGTTTGTTCAAGTCTTCTATATCCTTACTGAATTTTTGTATACTTTTTCTATCTTTTATTATAAGAAGAGTGTTGACATTTCTAACTATAATAACAGACTAGTCTATTTCTTCTTTTCCTTCTATCAATTTTTTTGATTAAAAATTTTGTAATAGTTTTAATGAGATATAATTCATACACCGTAAGATTTATCCTTTTAAGGTATACAATTCAGTGTTTTTTATTATATTCACAGAGTTGTGCAACAATCATCAAAATCTAATTTTAGAACATTTTTATCACTCCAAAAATAAACCTTATGCTCATTGGAGATTACTCTCCATTCCTCCCTCCACTAGTCCCTGGCAACCACAAGTCTAATTCATAACTCTAGCGACTTGTCTGTTCTGGACATGTCACCTAAATGGAATCATACACTAAGTAGCTTTATGTGCCTGGCTTCTTGCACTCACCATAATAATTTCAATGTTCATTCACATTGTAGTATATATATCAGTATTTCATTCTTTTTATGGCCTAATAGTATCCGTTGTGTGAATATATCACTTCTATTCATTATTGATTCATATATGTTAAAACTTGTTATAAGTGAATAAGATTGTTATATTCTCTCAATGAATTAATGTCTATCATTATGAAGTGTCCTTCATTATCTCTGGTAATAGTTCTTGTTCTGAAATTCACTTTGTCTGATAATACAACAAGTCCCTTACATACAAACGAGTTCCATTCTGAGAGTGTGTTCATACATCCAATTTGTTTGTTAAGTCTAACAAAGCTAGCCTAGGTACCCAACTAACACAATCGACTATATAGTACTGTACAGTAATAGGTTTATAATGCTTTTCACACAAATAATACATAAAAGCAAACAAACACACAAAAAAGAAAACATTTTTAATCTTACACTACAGTACCTTGAAAGGTACAGTGGTACAGTACAACAGCTGGCATGCAGGGTCTGGCAGTCGAGTGAACAGGCAAGAAGAGTTACTGACCGGAAGAGGGAGAGGAAGTGGGAGATGATAGAGCTGAATGATTGTCAGCAATAGGGGATGGAGGGCAAGCTGAAATTTCACTCACACCTGACGTTGATGGAACACACGTTTGCATCTTCGAAAGTTGGCAACTTGAAGGTTTCTATGTAGGGGACTTACTGTATAGTAATTCCACCTTTTGAAACTAGTTTGTATGCTCTATATTTTGCTATTCTTTGATTTCGCATCTATTTGCATCTTTATATTTAAAGTGGATTTGTTGTAGCCAACAATAGTTAGTTTGTCAAAGGCAGGTTGACAAACTCTGCCTTTTAAATGGAATGTTTAGATGAGTTACATTTAAATAATTATTGGCATGACTGGGTTAAGTCTATTACATAGCTATTTTTTTGGTCCTATCTGTTCTTGATTTCTTTTCTCCTCTTCTTATGTATTTGCTTGGAATATATTTTTATGATTCTACTTCGTTCTTGAATGATTAGCTATACATCTTTATTGTTTTTATACTGGTTGCTCTAGGGTTTGCAATATATACTTTTAGCTTATTACAATCTAAGTTAAAATAATATACTGTCTCACAAGTATTATAAGAAACTTTAAAAAATGTTTTCATTTCCCCCCTTGTCCTTTGTTTTGTTATTTGTAATATTATTTAATTCTATATTGTTATAAACCTCAAAATTGATTGTTATTGGTCTTTAAACATTCAGTTATCTTTTTTTCATGTTAATCCTATGATTATTTTAAAAGATTACCTGGTTGATGGGGGGGTTATTTTATTTATTTCTTTTTTTATTGAAGTATAGTTAATTTTCAGTGTTGTGTTGGTTTCAGGTGTACAGCACAGTGATTCAGCCATGCATACATATATCTATTCTTTTTCAGATTCTTTTCCCTTATAGGTTTTTACAAAATATTGAGTATAGTTCCCTGTGCTATACAGTAGGTCCTTGTTGGTTATCTATTTTATATATAGTAGTGTGTATATGTTAATCCCAAACTCCTAATATATCCTTCCCCCTTTGGTAACTGTAAGTTTGTTTTCTATGTCTGTGCATCTATTTCTGTTTTGTAAATAAGTTCATTTGTATCTTTTTTTCTTTTTAGATTCCACATATAAGCGATATCATATGATACTTGCCTTTCTCTGCCTGGTTTACTTCAGTTAGTATGATAATCTCTAGGTCTATCCAAGTTGCTGCAGATGCCATTGTTCCATTCTTTTTTATGGCTGAGTAATATTCCATTGTGTGTGTGTGTGTGTGTGTGTGTGTGTGTGTGTGTGTGTGTGTATATATATACACACACATATATATGGTGTATCTTCTTTATCCTTTCATCTATCAATGCACATTTAGGTTGCTTCCATGTGTTGGCTATTGTAAATAGTGCTGCAATGAACATTGGGGTGCATGTATCTTTTTGAATTATAGTTTTCTCTGGA
The DNA here is from genome assembly GCF_005190385.1 of Monodon monoceros. Classification (NCBI taxonomy): domain Eukaryota; kingdom Metazoa; phylum Chordata; class Mammalia; order Artiodactyla; family Monodontidae; genus Monodon; species Monodon monoceros. The sequence continues at coordinate 68,767,633 of NW_021703772.1, forward strand.
TACATGCCCAGGAGTGGGATTGCAAGATCATATGGTAACTCTATTTTTAGTTTTTTAAGGAACCTCCATACTGTTCTTCATAGTGGCTAGACCAATCTACATTCCTACCAACAGTGTAGGAGGGTTCCTTTTTCTCCACTCCTTCTCCAGCATTTCTTATTTACAATCTACAGATTCAGTGCAATTCCTATCAAATTACCAATGGCATTTTTCAAAGAACTAGAACAAAAAAGTTTAAAATTTGTATGGAAACACAAAACACCCCAAATAAACATTCAGTTATCTTTTTTAAAAAAGTTTTTAAAAGTTGTGGGGAAAGTTTTTTATTTTGCCCACAGTTTTACCATTTCTTGTGATGTTCATTATTTTGTACCAATGCAGTTTTTCTTCTGATAGGATTTCTCCTTCTGGAAGATATTCTTTTAACACTAATTTTACTACAAGTCTGCTGGTAATGAATTCTCTTGGCTCTGCCTGAAAAGTCTCTATTTTGCCTTAACTTATTAAACTTTTACTGTATAGTGAATCTTAAATTGACAGCTGTTTGGGGGGTTTTATTTTTTTGTTGTTATTTTTTTAAGTAGTTGATGGATATTGCCACATTATATATCTACTAGCATAGATTCTGATGAAAATTCTCCCTTGTATGGAATACATTTTTTCTTACCACTGTTTCTAAGATTAAAAAAAATCTGTATCAAATGTTATTATTAATTTGATTACAGTGTGTGTCTTGGTGTGGTTTTCTTTATATTTCTTCTGTTGGACTTTATTGAAGTTTGTGTATCTCTGGATTCAAAAATTTTAAGTAATATTTAGCCATTACTTTTGAAATAATTGTCTTATCCTGACTCCTCTCCCCTGCTGACTCTAATTATATGTAGTCATATGTACATTAGATCACTTGATTTTTGGAGTGTTTCCATTGCTATGTCCTCAATTTCACTGATTTTTTTTTTTTTTTGGTAACGTTGAATTGCTTTTAATCTCATCTAGTGTATTTTAAAAAAAATTTTAGATGTTATATTTACATATCTACAGTTTGATTTGGATCTCTTTTATATCTTCCATTTCTTTCATCAAGTTCCTGTTTTCCTCTACCTTTTTGGACATAGGTGGTATATTTACAATAACTGTGTAATGTCTCTGTATGCCAATTCAATCATCCATTTCCTTTCTGGTTGTGTCTAGTGACTGATTTCTCTCCTGCTTTTTTGCATGCCTGATAGTATTTGCTTGGATGCTGAACAATGTTAATTTTGTGTCTTGTGGTATTGGATTTTGTTGTAGTCATTTAAATATATCTGGGTTTTATTCTGGGAAATAATTAGTATATCAATATAATCCCTTTGAGACTTGCTTCTGAGCTTAGTAGATCAGTCTCTCCTTAAGGTTTAATTTCACCCCTTTATAAACACAATAAATTTATGAAGACTCTGACCAGTGTTCCATGCAATGGTAGGTTTTTCACTTTAGATGGTAGCATAGCAACTATTCCCATTCCCATATAAGCTTTGGTAATTGTTCTGTGCAATACTTTCCTTAGTTTCTCCCTTTGGTCTTGGGTAGTTTCCTTACACACTTGTGAAAATCAGTAGGCAGACAAAAACTTGAGTTGACACCTATGCAGATATGTGGACTTCTCTTTCTGTGCCACTTCCTCCTCTCCATGATTCTGCTCTGTAAATTCAAGCTGCCTTGATTTCCCTGGACTCCAAACTTTGTTTCTTCAGTTTAATCCATTGGGCTCTGATGGGGTTCCCACTTCATGCATTGTGATCTGGAAATTCTTAGCTGGTAAGCCAGGGCGATAACAGAGCTCACCTTGTTTTGGCTCTTCTTTTGGAGAACAGTCTCCTGCACTCCTTGTTGTCCAATGTCTGAACACTGTTGTTTTCTATATTTTGTGCAATTATATAGTTGTTAAAAGTGAGAAGTTAATCCTGACCCCATTACTCTATCATGAATAGATGTGAAAGCCCAAGTGATAGCTTTCACACTATTTAAGTTTAGGAAAAAGCTGGTTCATAGTATACAGATTTGCTAAAATATTATAGAATTTCTGTAGTAGAATAAATATGTCCACAGATATAGAGACACTTTTTAAAAATAACTAAAGCAAACTTCTTCCAGAAAAGAAGCAATCCAACCTAGTGTAATTCTAGGAAAAAAATATTTCCACAAAGTTCAAGGATCAATTAAAATTAGGCTTAATGAATATAAGAAATAATCTGGGTAATGATACAAGTGCATTTGTCAACTAAGAAACAATTTAAAGATCTACTGATATAAAAGAAATTTCATACACTATCTTAGTCTTCAAAAAACTGTAATGTGTAACAGCTGGCTCATTTTTACACCAATGTGCTAAATTATTTATTAAACTGAGTCAAGAAATTATTCTCTAAAACAACCTTACCCAGGTACCCAGTCAAATCTCTGTATGTACATATATATGTATATATATGTATTTTTTTTCAACAAACTTAAATTTCTAGGTTTATTTTTTCATAAATTGTAAGAGCTTAGTTTGGTCACTAGCTATTTTAAATGTCAGTTATTGACGAATGTATTAACACTACACATATGAAAAGATTCTTTTTTGCAGAAATACGTGTCATGTTTTAGGGAAGTGTCTACCAACACCTTATTCCTCACAGAGGAGACGTCTAAACATACAGTAAGACTTACATGTAATCAATGAGATAAGCCAAATATTAGCCATTTGGATAAAAACTATAATGTGGAGTGTGTTATCACAAAAGTATCTCAGGTGAAATGAACAATAGCCATTTGGATTAAAACTAATATATAAAACACATTATCAGAAAAGCATCTAAATTTTCTGAAGGAATATTCAAGTTTCTAACGAAATATGTTACTTTAATATGTTAGGAACAGTCACTGGTATGAGTCTCAATCACTTAGACTAATGAGTATGGGTACAATTCACCTACCCATTCATACTTTTCATGCCCCTCACCCCACCACGCACAACTAGCATGGCCTTAATATAAATTAGTTAAGTCCTATATGTTAATGTTAATATTGTTAGTTTACTAATTTTAGATTGTAGAACAGCTGTTATTTAAATGTTCACTACCTGTCAGAGTTTATACTAAGCATTTTATATCTGTTTCCTGGTTATTCTTTACACAAAACTGAAAATTGGGATTATACTGATTTTAGAAATGAAGCTCTGAACAAGAGGGCTTAACTATTTTTATTGGTTTCTGCTGTAAATGGCAATTTCAGGTTAGAGCCCAGTTTTTTTCCTGCCTTTTTCACTAATCCATGCTGCAGAGAAATATTGTTATTTTAATGGATGCCCTTAACATTTCTGCCTCTTAAGATATTGTAGAGCTACATATGATAATACAGGCCAAAATTTGCCTAACTTGTAATTGTAAAGTCAGATGTTTCTTAGGTTTAATGTGACCCAGTTACTACGATAATACCCAGGATTACCATAGAAGGCCACATTAAAACAGCATTTGTAATGCTGCATTGTGGTCATTAGATCATTAAACTATTTTTGCCAAATTGAGAAAACTTCACATTAATTTCACTGATTTCTATTCTATGCTATTGAAAAATATGAAACAAATTATATTGTTTATTTGATCCAAAAAGTTTTCATTCTCTGTCAGTATAAGAATGCCACTTAAATATCCCATAATGGTTGCTACTATTTCCTTAAAGATTCAAGCATTAATGTATGATACTTAAATAATTTCTAATGTAGGATTCTTAAGCAGGGCTCCATTAATTCTGTGGGCTTGCATACTTGCAAAACATAATTTTGTGTGTATGAAATTTATGGAGTACTTACTATGTGGTAGGCATTGTTAAAAAGTTTTAACATACTGTAAATCCTAAACTACTTAATTTTAAAGTAAGAGAGACAAGTAATTTTAAGAATACATCTGAATCTATTCTCTATCCTCACCCATAAGTATCCTGTGTTCAGTGTTAATCTGTACACTTGATAGGATTTCAGCAGTGGAACTTATGTGCTTTGTTCAGTATTGGGACTTCCAAACAAAAGTCCCAAATTGCTAAAAACTTATGAAACCTGGCTTCAACACAAAATCTAAAGTTCATTTTTATAGAAGGTGGGACTGAAGGGAGGGGTGATTTTCCAGCCAGCAAGCAGCCATGATTGCCATCTTCTCATTTGATTCTATTATTGGCTGAATATGGATTGATGTACTTGTCTCCACTGTACCACTGTATAATGCATGAACACGATTACTGGGGTAATTTAGAAACAGGATGCCTTTAATCTTCTGCTCAGATCAATCAATTATGATATATAGGTTATAGAATGTCCTATGATCTTACACTGAATCCTTAATAGAACTAATCTTAGAGCTAAATGAACTTGGAAAAAAATGTGAAGCCCACAGTGATTGCTCATATGAACACAGACAATGGAACTTTAACCATTATATTGTGTAATTACCCAGAACCAGTGAACAGAGACCACACTGAAGGTGGTAGGGAAAGAAAGAATACTTTGGGGAACAAAAAGTCGCTTTTCCTCTTGAAGAAGCCACTTTCCCTCCCTTAAGGTGGAATTTCAAGGGTTTCCAGACTCAATAATCTGTGAAAGTTTGTATCAGACTCATAACTAGAGACATTATGCACTGTTACCTTCTGCATGCCAATACATCTTGTCATATGACAGATAAATGTGTTTCCAATGTGTGCATTTGGAAATGCCCGTTTCTCTTTAAAGCAATATTCATTCACTGAATTTACATGTGATTTGAAAACAGAATTTTGCCATACAACCTTTCCATAGCTTAGTGTTGTGTTATTATGCCTTTATAGTGTACATGAAACCTTAATTACAATGCACACAATGTGTGGTTTGTTCATTTTTTTCTGGTGTCCTTGATGCATTTTGGGAGGAATACATTTGAGCTTGGGTTCAGCTGAGAAGCTAAGTAGAGAAAGAAGGTATTTTAGAAATGGGATGCAAGTAGCGTTCTGTGTTTCTTCGGACATCCAGTGAAGACAAGTAGTCTATGTGAACATATCAGGGACACTTGCCTGAGTTTGCAGTTCTATTGTCTGTGGCTGGATGTAGACAGAGAGCAGTGCTAACGGCATAGTCAGAGTCAGCACCATGGATAGCTCCAAACGTTTAGTACCTGGGAGACGAACTCTTGTCGTTTCACAAGCTCAGCTGCAGTCAGCAAACAGAAAGATCTACTTTTACTGAAAACGGGGAGAAAATAAAGCCGTACATTGGAGGAGAGTGGCTTTTTATATTCCGAGAGAGGGAACTTCACGGATTCAGGAAAGCTGAAGCTACCATAAGAGCCTAAGGGTTGTCATAGATTTCTTCTTTTTAAGTAAATCTAACTGGAAAATTCAACATTCCCAGGCAATGTTCCTGATTTATTTTCGTTTTTCTGATAGGAAAGATTGAGAATTGCTTATGTTCTTGTTGTTTTTTTTTTTTTCCCCCCCTTGGCTTGAGTTTTCTGGAGCATAAATAAAAGTTATGTTTATTTCCTCGTTATTTATTACAATCCACATGACTCACCGTCTTAATTTAACCCTCCTTCTTAGCCCTTTGCAGTTCCATTCTCATTTTTTTCACTTCAGACTTCGAGGTTGTAACTGAAAAATTATGAACCCGAGTTACTCAAGGCACAGGCAAAGCAGGTTAATGGGCTGCGAGAACACCCAAAACTCCATCATGTAACTAGGTGTTTTGATAGGACCCTTATCGCCAGCAGAAATAAGAGATTTGTCTGTCTTCTTGTTCTGTAGGTTGTAGTGGTGGCAAATTCTATTTAGAGAAAGGGGCGTGGAAAGGGCTGACTACTTGGTTAAGGGAGGAGATGACATAAATGAAGGGAAAGAAGCATGAAAAACTAGAGAAACAGCTTAGAAAACACCCTCCCCTGGCATGGCTTGTCACATATGATTTCCTAAGTCTCCAGGAGGACTATTTGGGCAGAAGTGTATGTATACCATGAGATTGCCGTGTTGGCAGGCTCTGAGAAGCAAGAGCAGAGAGGACTATTCTCTCCCTTGAACCCTTTCCTATCATATACGAGGTGATTTCTTAGAAATGGTAGAAGGAAGCAGAATGGTGTCCCTAGTGTGTTCAGGAGATGAGTGGCATGGGAGGTCACACCAAGGCTGGTCACTCTTAGCCCCACCCACCTTTTGTTCCTGCCCCCTCTTGCCCAGCCTCGCCCATTTCAAACTCCTTCCTTGTTTTGTACCAGTTGCTTACACAGTCTTTGGCCTTCTTATCTTTCTTGCAACCTTCAGCGCGGAGAGACCTCATCACCCCCAACCTTGCAACTCCTCAGGGGTTCAAGCAGTGAAACCGGGCATGCTCAGCGCGGCGCCAGCAGCCTCCGGTCTTTGGGAGGCGCGGCTCAGCGCCGGGCTGGGACAGAGTGCCGATTGAGCCCAGGCTTCAGCACCCACCTCCGCTGAGCCCAGGCTTCCGAGCTGCGCCCTGAGGCGAAACCTGCACCCTTCAGTGGTTCATCCTCAATCTTCAACCTCCTGAGCCACCAGGGCTTAGAAATAGTCTTCACTGAGGGACCGTTTTCCCACCTGTCTTTTCTTTGCAGCTAAGGGTGTTTTAGCTACCGCGGCGTGAGGAGCTCAGGAATGGGGCCCTGGAGCTGGTGGCCATGGAGATCACCTTCCCAGAGTAGCTGTTTGTCACTGAGTTTTGGAGATTTCTTGGCTGGCTTCCGCTAAAGCACGCTTGAGTAATCCGAGCTGTGGCGGCGCCCAAGCTCCCGGGATAAAGGCAGCGCGTGCGTGCGTGCGTGCGTGTGTATGTGTGTGTGTGTGTGTGTAGGGGGAGAGGGCGGGGATAGAAACGTCAACCACCCCCCACCCTCCTATTCTTTCTCCCTTTCCTGCAAAAGCCGCCCAAGTCTTCCGTCCCGCCGCCGCCCCCTCCCCCCCTCCCCCCTTAGCCATCCTTACAGCTCTGGGCCACCGCCAGGTTAAGCCCATTTGCGCTGGGAAATCGACGCTGTTTGGGAGAAGAGAAACAGATCGATTGCTCTTGTGACTCCCCGCCCCCTCCCCACCGCCCCCCGCCCCCCACCGCTCCCTCCCTCCTTCCGTCCCCTGCCAGCTCCCCTCACCCCGCCTCCTTCCCGCTCCCCACCCCCAAAGCCTCTCCGCCGCGGCAGTCCGGTGCGAGGCCCCCTCCGGAAGGTGAGGGGAATGGATTGGACTCCGGTGGGGAAAGCGGGTGTCTAGAAGTGGTGCTAATGGGAAGAGATTTCTGGTTTCAAAAGAGGATGCTCTGCCACAAAGAGCGGCTCGCGCGCTGGCCTGGGCTCTAGCCGAGGAGAGATCCCGGGAGAACTCCGGAGCTCGCGGGGAGCGCTCCTCGGAAGACCGGGGTCAACATGCCTGTTCGCAGGGGGCATGTGGCACCACAAAACACATTTTTGGGGACAATCATACGGAAATTTGAAGGGCAAAGTAAGTTCATTTGTTCTCTTCTCTCTTCCTCGCTTTCTGCTTTGATAGTGCACTTGGCGTCCGCCGCTTCCAAGCTGAGGAGACGGCAACTCCGGGGCTCTGTCAAGTTCAGAGGCTGTGAAACCGAGTCAGGAGGTTCGAATGGCAGCTCGAGTGTTCTGCCTGTGATATTAATTTTGATTTACATTTTAGATTATGGTCTCCATTATAGGAGGCAATTTGATCCTCCTCTCCCACTGCTCCATTATCTGCCTTGCTACTTAATGCCCTACTCTTCTACTATCTTACAGGGAACGAACTAGTGTAACATGGGTTTATATTTTGTGGCCGTTTTATTGTAGACTTTCAGAAAGTCAGGAGCAGGGCAGAGCATATTATTGGAACAAGAGAATGTTAATGGTAGCAGCGATGTAAATGGCTATGCAAACTGTATTTTATTACCTTGGTTAAATTGCTAAGGCTGTGGAATGACAGGGATGCTTGCTTTTGCTAGTTTATAGAAGCTAAACTTTGCATTGAATCAATGCAAATCCCAAACTGGATAATTTGGGAAAAGTAATATCTGATCCGTGTTGATTCCCAAGGCAAACAGTTCATTATTTAAAGAATATTTTTGTCCCTTCATTATCCCCTTAAATTTCCACTAGAAATTTAAAAATTGAAGTGTAATAAGTAAATCGCACAAAGACTGAATGCAGAGAAATGTAATATTCTCATATGCACTAATTATGAGGAATAAATAATTGTTATATAAATACATTAATTTTAGATCCTATACTTGTTCATTTATATTTGACATTTCCTTAAAACTACATTAACACACATTTGTGCATTATGCAGTTATTTTGGCACTGCATTTAGTGATGGGAGGATATAGTACTTTGTGTTCAAAATAAACTTGTGTATCCTGTTTCATATTTTATTTGGGAATAGTAAATATAATTTGTGATCAGAATTAATAAGCCCTTTGTACTAAAATCCCTACTACCATACAAAAATGCAGGGTCCCCCAAAGTAAATGTGAAAAGGTGATAACATGATATTTACTGTGTGTGTGTGTGTGTATGTAAATATTTTTGTTTTCTGGATAATATATATTATGAAAAGGTGAACCTTTGCATTATTAAACTACTAATTAATGTGAAATAATTTCATTGCTAATAGTTTCAGGTTTTTTTTTTTTAACATGATGTGTGTAGTATGCCTTAGAGAGATAGAGAAAAGCCAAATCCAGGAATAATAACTACTTTAAGAAAGTTGTACTCTAAGGGCCAAGGTTGAAATGAGGAACCTGACAGCTACAGGATGCTTCACTGTTTTGGCATGGAAAATACCTTACAATTAAATGGCATTCTGGAACTATCAATGGGCCAGCTGCTTATCTGAATGTGCATTAGGACCCTTGAGAGTTACAGGGCTTGAGAAGTAGACTATTTGGGAAATGATATTCTCAAAATTTGAAGAAAAGCTTCTTAATACTTTTTGTTAAAACTACTTAGGACCATTAATTTCTTATTTAGAGTTCTTTTTTCCTTTTAAAATCTGGGCAGTTAGCAATTTGGGAAGCACCTGCATTTCAGATCTCCTATTATGCAACAAATTGTTCCAGTGTTTATGAGAATCTTGAGGAAGCTTTTTAAAAGATGCCTTACTATCTTTTTATTACAGATAAAAAATTTATCATTGCAAATGCCAGAGTGCAGAACTGTGCCATCATCTACTGCAACGATGGGTTCTGCGAGATGACTGGTTTCTCCAGGCCAGATGTCATGCAAAAGCCATGCACCTGCGACTTCCTCCATGGGCCCGAGACCAAGAGGCATGATATTGCCCAAATTGCCCAGGCGTTGCTGGGGTCAGAGGAGAGGAAAGTGGAGGTCACCTACTATCACAAAAATGGTAAAGTTTATGCATTTAGGATTCCTTATGTTTTATTCCATTAAAATGAAATTTTGACAATTGATTACTGAAAGTTCATAGTCAGAGAATCCCCTAATATTCAATTGGAGATATATGATTTGCTTGTAGTGTTGCAGGATTCAAGAAATGTGGAGACTCTCATTAGTGGACTAGTAGGGACAATTTCTCTTTTGAATAAGGGTACTCTGTACTCTTCAAAAGTCCAGTAACTTAATGTCACTGAGGACAAAATGCCACAAATCAATCTTACTGTCTTCCCTAAGGAATAACTTAAAAGCCAATAATTTCCTGGTTGCGTTGATACGCATTTAGTAGGAGAGAAATAAGGTTTTATTTGCTTGAACTTGAAAATATTTCACAAAGTCTTGTAGAAAAATTATATCTGGAACTAAGACTGTTACTGTTATAGATGTCTCTTGGCTCTTCGGCTTTATTTGGTAGGCAATGCCTCTTGTTTCTTTTGATCCTTTTTGTATAAGATTAAGGATGATATATAGGAACTTATAAAATTGGTCTAGTAAACCTATGTATATTCAAATAATAAAGCCTGTTCATGTATTCAAGATTTTTCCTAAAGTAAGAAATGGAGAAAAGGAACTATGATATGTAGAATTATTAGTATTCATTTTTATAGCTGCAGCAAAACTGGCATCTGAAACTTAAGGTCATACCTCAACTTCAAGGGCACTCCTCCTTCTTTTAGGCTTGCTATGGGAGCATAAGCATGTTAGACCTGTAATAGTTCTCAAAGAAATGGGCATGCATTCATTATATACATAATATATGTATATTAACTCACATGTACGAATATTCAGATATACCCATTTTAAAGTATATACATTCTCAAATGTGAATGCTTAATGATATCTGACAATTTAGAACTTAAAGATAAATCAATTAAAAATGCATGTTATAGTTTGTTTTGTTGATATTGCTTATCATTTTTTAAATTCCATTGATAGAAATCAGTGAGGCAGAGGGGTATCTGGTCAGATTTTTAGGTAACTCTTAAGATTTATAAACGAGTAAATGAGTGATATGTTATAGCTTATATCATATAATGACTCATCATTTGGTAAAATACATTCTAACAGGGAAAAGGTTTAGCTCTTCCTCTTATTTTCTTATAATTAAATATTTCATGATAGAAAATGTACAACTCTTAATTACTGGATTTTCCTTAACATCATCTTAAGTGGGTATGAATAACAAAGTGTGACTGGAACAGGTTTGTATAACTTTGGATTAATCTGGAATGAAATCAGTTATATCATTACCAGTCAAAATAGAGTTTAAAGTTCTCATTTTCCCCCTACTTTTCAATCAGTAGGGTTGGCATACTAGAAATAGCTTAATTGCTCTGTTGTCTTGAAAGCATTTCTTGGACAGAGGCTCTCACTACTCAAATGCAGTTCATCTTTTTTGTGTGTGTATCTGATGCCAACAGTTGAATGTCTGACATTTTTTCCCATATGAGTATCTATCACGATGTCCCATAGTCTGTATTGTGGTTACTGTAGGGTGTGTTGGTCCTAATGTTTTCTGGTACATTTAAGAATTTTTTCAACTTGTAGAATTTAAGTATAAAATGAATCTGGACTGTATGGATCACTTAGATACTAACTATATTTTTCAGACCATATTTTCAGATAGAAAAGAGTGTTATTTATTAAACTGCAAGTAAAATGGTGATGTTTGGAAGCCTAGTGTAACTTGTACAATGTGACTGTAAAATGATCTCAAAACACCTTTAAAAACCAATTTAATGTGGAGTCACAAACATGGATATAAAAATTTCTACAGTAAAAGTGCTGGTACATTGACTAATGCAAATCATACCATCAGTGATTTGCTTGGTTATATGAATTAAAACCTCCTTGTTTTAGACAAGGAATCTTTATTTGGAAGCTTGTTTAGGTATATAAATATCAACCTTTGGTGATAATTTTGATTCTGTTGCCTTCATTTTCAGTTGTGACTCAATCTACAAGGGCTTGAGTATCCTCAGAGTCAATGACAAATGCTGCCTATTTTGCTTTTATTGATAATGGGGAAAATGAGGTGATGGGCCAGCTTTTTCTTTTTTTCCAAAGAAAAATATTAATTTGAATGACCTTTGTAGATTGAGAAGACACAGTTAGACTTATTTGCTCTGAATATAATAAACTTGTGTTTTTGCTACTAGTTCAGATACCTTGAATAGAATCTTCTGAGTGTATTAGTTTTATTCACATGGCAACTGCAAAATCAGTCAGAGCTTGTGAAGTTCAAATGCTTTGAAAGTCTTCCCTGCCAGGCACTCTACATTTATAAAAGCAGGAAAGGACAAGATCGCCAACATTTTCATTGGTTTGTTTCCCAAAGTTTCCTTAATCCTTTATAATTGAGGTCATTTACTTTTGAGAGGTTCTTGGTTTTGTAAGTATATGCAGTAAATGCTTCCTTTATTTATGCTTTATTTAGCATTTCATTGTAACATGAATCGTGATGCAATAAGCACAATGAGCAAATTAACAAAAAGTTGAGATATACTGTTTCCACTTTTTCCATTCACTCCCACTGGAGTAACAAAAACATGCCCATGGCATTATTTCTGAAAGCTTGTTTTCCAAAGTGACCCAGAGGCTTTATAAGCAGTTTAAACTTTTGATCTATGCAAGGAGTTCACATTGACGTGGTGTATGGTGAGCTGCATGATCACCACTGTGAAGCAATGCTTCCTACAATATTCCTTTATGTGATTTTACCAGGTCCAGTTGGGCTTGCTGTTTACCAGAATATCAATTTTTTAAAACCTAGTTATTTGCAGTAGGAATATTTGACAGCCCTTCCTTTGAGGATTCTATTTTACAGCTTAAGTCATTATTGCATAAATCATTCTTGGCAGCTGTGAAATATTGCTTGAGGTGATAAAGCTGTAAATCTTTTGACATAAAACTCTAATTATACAAAACTATAATTACGCTGAAGCTTATATAAGGATGGGCATGTATTTTAATAGCATAATACATGTACTTTAAAAACACCTTTTTTAAGCAATAGTGATTGAGAAATAGCAAACACTTCAGCTATTAACTAGCTCATAGTTTGGAGATGATGTTAATAGTACGGTAACAGAAGAACCATTTAGTTGGTCATCCTTTAATTTATTGCTCATCTGGTTTGGGGTGTGTCATGCAACAGAGCTAGCTAGTTGAAGGGCTAAACTGCTTCCATCACATCTAGATGTGTGATTTTTACCTTAAATTATCAAGCCACTCTAAACATTTGGAAAAATCAAAGTAAATTTCTCCAAGAGAAATAAAGGTCTTAACTCAGTAGGAAAACAGGACTTAAAATGCATTATTTTTAGAGGTCAGAGTGTTTCTGTATTTTTGCCACTATGCTTTCAGACATAGTGCAATGGCAACTTTTTTTTTTTTTTTTTTTTAGCAAATCAGAAATGTCCCTATCTTTGTGTTGCTTTTAAAGAACTAAAGGATGAGAAGGGACTGAGGGAAGTCCTTTTCTGATCCAGTCAGAGACCAGATCCAGACAGGGCACCAGTCATGCTGGGACCAGTACAAAGTCCCAGAGGTATTGTTTGATTCAACTCAACTCAAAAGAGGTTTTGGTTTGGTAAGATTGAGTCTACCATCTCTAAGAATTATGAGAAAAGGCCTTATAGAAAATGCTGTGTTGTTAGGAGTATAGGTGAAGATGCATACCGAGTGCCACCTCTCTCTCAGGTAAGGTCTTAGGCACTAGAGAAACAGTAGGAGGAGATGCAAAGGAGTATCCAACCTTATCTCTGCTTTCAGGATGTTTGAATCATAGAGTGACTAATGTGCATTTCCATCTTCTAAACCCCAAGATGTTTTCTTGAAATTATTTTAAAAGAAAAACACGATATAGACTAGGAATTGAAGAAGCTTTTATATAAATGGAGACCAGAATTTAGGGTTAATTACCACTCTTCCTTTGTTCCCCAAATCTAAAATAAACTTGTCTATGTGTATTTCCTCTCACCTTTTGTCACTATACATAATACAAACTTATTAAAGAGGCAGTGTAGTTTAGTTAAAACTTTAATAGCTCCAAAATAAATTTTATAATAGCTTTGTATGTTATATGGCATGCAAATCTTCAGCCCTCTTAATTTCTGAATTGTATAAGTAGAGATAAAGATGGTAGTCTTTAGAGAAAACTAGAAATATATTTTGTGTGCATGTAATTCAAGCAACAAGAAAGTTTTCCAGGGAGGATCTTGCCTAGAATGTGTTTCGGTGTTCATTTAAACTTTCAGTTTATACATTTTCATGCTCCGTCCAGTAGTATATAGTAACAACAGTAACATAAACTACATTTTCTTTTACATAACTAAACTTCATAACATTTCATGGACTCTAGTTATTGTATAGAATTTAGATTTGATCAATTGTATTTGTTGATAAAATAAGAATTCTCAAGAAACACTCCTCCTCACAGTTTGAAAATTTTATTTCAGTATTGTCCCAAGTGAAAACAAAATGTCCTAAAACGGTGGGTGGGCTCTGTTCAACAGCCCTTTTCCCCACCACCAGCACCATACCTCTAAACAGGTTTGGTGCTGAAAAGAAGCTGTCTTGTCTGCCAGCTTGTGGAATAACTACTCAGTTACTTTCTCACCCAAGGGGCTTGAGAACAGGGTCAGCTTAGGGCTATAGGCATAGGCTAGACTTAGTGGGAGGAACCGACTTCTCTGGCTTCTACTGGCTTCCAGTGTTGTTTTTATTTTTATTTTTTGGCTATAAATAGTCACTAAATCAATTACTGGTGGCGGTAGAGAGAGTCCTAGGATAATTCATTCGCAGGGAAGTAACAGTTGGAGTATAAAATGTTAAGACATCAACATTTATCTGGCCATCTAATCTAGAAACCTCAGGGTCATTTTCTGTTGTTTGCTGTCTGTTCTCCCTAAACCCAGTTGGTCACCAATTCCTTTCAATATTTACATCTGAAATATCTCCTAATGCCAACCCCACGTTTCCATCATTGCCAAGTGCTCTGTTGAAGCCCTCTTCATCCTTCTTCTGGAGGATTGAGGGCTGAAGCCTCCCTCCCTTTACAATTCATTCTCTACAATACCATCAGAGAGCTATTTCTGAAATAAAAATCGCATACCACTGATGACTTATCAGAGCCAAAAGTCATTGTAAATGAATTTCATGTACTAAATAATGAGTACAACAATCCCATAAGATACATGCTCTTATTATCCTTATTTTATGAGGAGAACCCTGCACCTGAGAGAGATGAACTCGCCAAATCACACTTAAGTGGTGATGCCCAAGCCCTTAAAAACTTTTCCATATTTTCTGCTCAAAGTACTTAGGTCATGCCTTGGCTTAAAAAGCTATCTTAACTCCTTAAAACTCTCACTGATAAAGTTCTGGACTCTTCAGTATGATACTTGGTGCCTTCAGAGTTGAATTCACTTGGGTTTTTAAGTAGGATGTGTTTAGAGGAATTAGCTGGACCCCCAGCTCTGACAGTAACTAGGTGAACTTGATCAAGTTTACCTTCTTGGTGCCTCAGTTTCCTTTTCTGATATATATTTGGAGAATAACATCTACTTTGTTAGGCTGATTGAATGTTTTATATAGAACAAAGTACATAGCATTATTTATAGTATGGTTTGTTGCCTATAATAAGTGTTTGATAAATATCAATTAGTTGAATATCTTGCAACTCCATTTCTCCTACAAATGTTATGTTCCCATAATACTGGACTGCTCAGAGTTTCTCAAAGAAGCCATGCGCTTTTATTTCACCAAGGCTTTGTTCACCCTTCAGAAGTCTTCCTTTACCTATGATAAACACCGCAAAGTCTCTGTGATGGGATTGCATTTCCCTCAGCTTCTCACCCTAAAGAAAGCATTATCATCCTTCCAAATACAGATCAAAACAAATCTCTGTGATGTTCTTCCTGATGCCCCCACTACCTGTTTCTGAACATTAACATTCCTCTGTATCTCTACAACCCTTGGTTCTTGACTCCAGGGTAGCACCCCTGGGATGTGCTACATGTCATTATATGTTATTGTAGTTAATTTTGAGCTCATTCAAATAAAATACCAAGTCTTATTAATTTCTATGTCCAGAATGTATGGAAGACTGCCTGGTATGAACTATGTGCTCAATTAGCATTCACACAAAGAACACAGAGAAGATAAGAAATGGAACCATAGAGCTGGGGAAACAAAAAACAGATTAACATCAGGAGATGTGCAAAGTGTGTTATAGGGAAAGTGTGATGTTTTGATTTTTCTTCTTTTTTTTTTTAACATCTTTATTGGAGTATAACTGCTTTACAATGGTGTGTTAGTTTCTGCTGTATAACAAAGTGAATCAGCTATACATATACATATATCCCCATATCCCCGCCTTCTTGTGTCTGCCTCCCACACTCCCTATCCCACCCCTCTAGGTGGTCACAAAGCACTGAGCTGATCTCCCTGTGCTAGGCAGCTGCTTCCCAAGAGCTATCTGTTTTACATTTGGTAGTGTATATATGTCCACGCCACTCTCTCACTTCGTCCCAGCTTACCCTTACTCCTCACCGTGTCCTCAAGTCCATTCTCTAAGTCTGTGTCTTTATTCCTGTCCTGCCCCTAGGTTTTTCAGAACCATTTTTTTTTTTTTTAGTTTCCATATATATGTGTTAGCATACGGTATTTGTTTTTCTCTTACTGACTTACTTCACTCTGTATGACAGACTCTAGGTCCATCTGCCTCACTACAAAAAACTCAATTTCGTTTCTTTTTATGGCTGAGTAATATTCCATTGTATATATGTGCCACATCTTCTTTACCCATTCATCTGTCGATGGACACTTAGGTTGCTTCCATGTCCTGGCTATTGTAAATAATGCTGCAGGGAACATTGTGGTACATGACTCTTTTTGAATTATGATTTTCTCAGGGTATATGCCCAGGAGTGGGATTGCTGGGTCGTATGTTAGTTCTGTTTTTAGTTTTTAAGGAACCTCCATACTGTTCTCCAGGGTGGCTGTATCAATTTACATTCCCACCAACAGTGCAAGAGGGTTCCATTTTCTCCGCACCCTCTCCAGCATTTATTATTTGTAGATTTTTTGATGATGGCCATTCTGACTGGTGTGATGAGATACCTCATTGTAGTTTTGATTTGCATTTCTCTAATGATTAGTGATGTTGAGCATCCTTCCATGTGATTGCTGGCAATCTGTATATCTTCTTTGGAGAAATGTCTATTTAGGTCTTCTGCCCATTTTTGGATTAGGTTGTTTGTTTTTTTGATATTGAGCTGCATGAGCTGCTTATATATTTTGGAGATTAATCCTTTGTCAGTTGCTTCATTTGCAATATTTTCTCCCATTCTGAGGGTTGTCTTTTTGTCTTGTTTATGGTTTCCTTTGCTGTACAAAAGCTTTTAAGTTTCATTAGGTCCCATTTGTTTATTTTTTTTATTTCCAGTTCTCTAGGAGGTGGGTCAAAAAGGATCTTGCTGTGACTTATGTCATAGAATGTTCTGCCTATGTTTTCCTCTAAGAGTTTTATAGCATCTGACCTTACATTTAGGTCTTTAATCCATTTAGAGTTTATTTTTGTGTATGGTGTTAGGGAGTGTTCTAATTTCATTCTTTTACATGTAGCTGTCCAGTTTTCCCAGCACCACTTATTGAAGAGGCTGTCTTTTCTCCATTGTATATTCTTGCCTCCTTTATCAAAGATAAGGTGACCATAGGTGTGTGGGTTTATCTCTGGGCTTTCTATCCTGTTCCATTGATCTATCTTTCTTTTTTTGTGCCAGTACCATACTGTTTTGATTACTGTAGCTTTGTAGTATAGTCTGAAGTCAGGGAGCCTGATTCTTCCAGCTCCGTTTTTCTTTCTCAAGATTGCTTTGGCTATTCGGGATCTTTTGTGTCTCCATACAAATTGTGAAATTTTTTGTTCTAGTTCTGTGGAAAATGCCTTTGGTAGTTTGATAGGGATTGCATTGAATCTGTATATTGCTTTGGTAGTATAGCATTTTCACAATGTTAATTCTTCCAATCCAAGAACATGGTATATCTCTCCATCTATTTGTATCATGTTTAATTTCTTTCGTCAGTGTCTTATAGTTTTCTGCATACAGGTCTTTTGCCTCCTTAGGTAGGTTTATTCCTAGGTATTTTATTCTTTTTGTTGCAACCGTAAATGGGAGTGTTTCCTTCATTTCTCTTTCAGTTTTTTCATCATTAGTGTATAGGAATGCAAGAGATTTCTGTGCATTAATTTTGTATCCTGCTACTCTACCACATTCATTGATTACCTCTAGTAGTTTTCTGGTAGCATCTTGAGGATTCTCTATGTATAGTATCATGTCATCTGCAAACAGTGACAGTTTTACTTCTTTTCCAGTTTGGATTCCTTTTATTTCTTTTTCTTCTCTGTTTGCTGTGGCTAAAATTTCCAAAACTATGTTGAATAATAGTGGTGAGAGTGGGACACCTTGCCTTGTTCCTGATCTTAGAGGAAATGGTTTCAGTTTTTCACCATTGAGAATGATGTTGGCTGTGGGTTTGTCATATATGGCCTTTATTATGTTGAGGTATGTTCCCTGCATGCCTATTTTCTGGAGAGTTTTTATCATAAATGGGTGTTGAATTTTGTTGAAAGCTTTTTCTGCATCTATTGAGATTATCATATGGTTTTTATCCCTCTTTGTTAATATGGTGTATCACATTGATTGATTTACGTATATTGAAGAATCCTTGCATTCCTGGGATAAACCCCACTTGATCATGGTGTATGATCCTTTTAATGTGCTGTTGGATTCTTTTTGCTAGTATTTTGTTGAGAACTTTTGCATCAGTGTTCATCAATGATATTGGCCTGTTCTTAGAAACAATTTTCACCTTAACTTTATTAATGGACCTATTTCTTTGCTTAATAAACTAAGGTATTAAATAATCTTCATAGCCTATAACTATGTAGATAACTAGAAAAATATTTAATAAAGAGAAGAGTTGGTAACTAGGAACTATTAAGCCGTTACCCATATTCACTTGCCACCAAATCAAAATGTCACTCACTAGTGTCTCCAATAATCTCTGTGTAATAGCCAGACACAAAATTCTCTTGTGACTTGAATTCATTGCTATGTTTGATACAGTTACCCCACCGACTATACAAGTTACACAGTATTGGCATTTTATATCTTGTAGAACATCTCATCCCTCTCTGTTTCCCTTGAGAATTCTTAATTGGTAGTGAAGCTTGATCTCAGGGTCACTCAATAATGAGTGTTAAATCTACAATAATAAAGTTAGCTTATTAAAAACAATACATAATAATAATTATTATTGTGAAATGAACGTTTTCTCTCTCTTTACTGTGCTGTCTACATGTAGCAAAATTATAGAACTACCAAGAAGCAATGGAATCAGGCAGTAGTAAGGCATTAATCACCATAGTGAGGAAATTTGTCCTATTAACTGAATGATTAGGAAGGTCAAATTACCACTTGTCACAGATGCGTTACAAGAAAACCGAGCACCAGGCTTCTATCACCATGACTGAACATTTCATATCTTCCTCTTGCTTCTTTAATTTGTATGAAATATCTAATTAAGAAAATCAAAGTACTCTTTCTGTAGACAGTTCAATTGTTGTTGAGGCAGTCCCACACCCTTTGCTCAGTTAAGTGGATCTGTGTGTGTACAAGCGCTCCTTTTTGTGGTTTCCACTGTTTTGTGGAGTGTCTCGCACTACTTTTTACTTCTAAAAAGGGTAAAATAGCCTTAGCTGGCGCTTGGTGGATAAGAGTTGGGGAGAAGGAGTGAGAGAGGACTGGGGTGTATTTTGGACCTTAGTCCCGCTCAGTTTCTAAAATAACCTCAAACTGGACTGCACTGGTGGGCAGGGCTGTCGGAGCCATGCTGCTTTGGTTCACCTGCTTTTTCCTCCAGGACAACCAGTCAGAAGACATTGTTGCAGCAGGTGGAATCTCACCATTACTGGTTTTGTTGTCTCCATTTTTCCTTCTTTCCTGAGAATCATTAGGAGTGTTTCTATTGTCGTTCACTGTTTTGATAGGACATTAATTCTTGCATGTTGTTTGAAATATCGCTTTTGAGAAACATGTAATAACTGCATGGGTTCAAGACAACTTAAAATGACTGTCTCTTCTCATACTGACCTCTGTGTTCCAAACACCCTTCTTAATTCTGTTCAGTGAAATCTGTATTAATTACTCAAGATGATGGACGTGATGACAAAAATTAAAGTACAAAATTGGTGGTGGTTTCATAATCAATTTCTCAAAGATCAAGTAAAGAACAAAATCTAGGAAAAACTAAATAAGGTATTTATATGTAAAAAAAAAAAAACTATTTGTGTTAGAAAAGATCACCTATTGAAATCACAGCCCTAAGGGCTTTCAATATACTAATTAAGACTGCATTAATTCAGTAAATGCGGGCTTCCCTGGTGGCGCAGTGGTTGAGAGTCCGCCTGCTGAGGCAGGGAACACGGGTTCGTGCCCCGGTCTGGGAAGATCCCACATGCCGCGGAGCGGCTAGGCCTGTGAGCCATGCCCGCTGAGCCTGCGCATCCGGAGCCTGTGCCTCGCAACAGGAGAGGCCACAACAGTGAGAGGCCCGCGTACCGCAAAAAAAAAAAAAAAATTCAGTAAATGCAACATGCAACATTATATGTTGTGTGACTAATTTTTAAACAAGTTCCCATTTACTTCCCTTAGCTAAATTAGTTAAATTTTCTTCCGGTTTTGCTAAAAATTTCCATGTACACCATCCATTTTCTTTAATTGTTTTAATCAGTTAATGTTTAGCTACACATTTATTTAGGTCTTTTATATACATGGTTGTGCACTCTGGGTTTTAATTCTTCTGGTTGTAGTTCATGGACCATAGTCCTCCACCCAATATAGATCTTTTCCCAAAGGATTAATGTTAATTGAGTTTCAATTCTGTACAGGCTCCTTATATATATTACTTTATCTGATTTTCATGACAGCTTTGGGAGTAGACATCATCCCACTTTACAGATTAACATGAAGCTCAGAGTAAAGTGCTGATGATCACAGGGCAAAGTGGAGATGAAGTTTAAAATCTAGATTTGTCTATGCTTACAAACTTTGTTGCCTCCAAATGATACACTGTTTAAACCTTACTCTACCCCATCCTATATGTCCTAATTCTAGTTATTAATCATAGATTCTTATTGATTGTTTGAAGTGTGAATCTGATTAATTTAATTTGCACCAAAGGGTGAATGAATGAAGCAAGCTTTATCCTAGGTATTTTGTATTTTAAACAGGACGATCATTCAAAATGAATCTCTGACAGGATGTTCAATTTCAGTAGGTTGATTATAGCTGGTGTGTGCCTGTAATGTTTGCATTATTATTAATGGCACTCTTTTTTATTCTTAAATGTGTCTCTGTTTTGGACTGTCAGCTTAGGTTTGGGGGACATTTTTACTTAAGGCCCCCTCAGCTACTATGTGTCTGTTTCCTTATCCAGGAAATCCAGAAGAAAATGCATGGGATAGTGTGATTCAGGAGCAGAAGCCCTAATGTATTCTTATCCTCTCTCCTTCCTACAGCAAGGTTTTATCTCCTGGAAAAATTATGTGATTTAACAAAAGTCACCAAAGTATTTAAAAGGGAAATTTAATTTACTGGTATGAAGAGGGTTTGGTTTATTTAAAACATCTCCAGCTTTTTTCATCTTGGACCAAATGTCAGACTCAGTTCCTGCTACACACCCTACGATCTTGTGCCTTCCAGCTCCTCCCAGAGCCTGCCATTCTCTCCTTTACATGATCTCTAAATTTCTCAGGCAACCTCGTCCACAGTTCCTAACATTTTTTCCCCTTGTCTCTACAAGAACACCTATGAAATTTTCTTGTAATAATTTGTTTCTATGTCTGTCTCTTCCACTCAAAGTTAAACTCTCTGAAGGGACTTATCAACGCACTTATTTTGAAAAGGGAGGAAATGGAAGGAGAGCAAAAAATTAATTTAAAAGAACCCAGGAATACACCTGTTGACTGATGAAAATGTCAGGTAGCACGTTCTAGAGAAGTCTCACTCATTCAACATCCTGTGCCTAGATATGGGAGTTGTAAAAATTAACAACTTATGTTGTTTATTAGTTGAGTAATTTAACTTGCTGCCATGTGGCTTGTATCTTATGAAGCAGTTTGTTCTAGTACTCAATAACCTGTAGCTTTTTCTAAAAAGACATAACTAATCAACCTTCTTCAGTTCACCTAGAAGGAGAGAGGTGAATGGTTAGGACAGTCCAGATAGATCCTTAATGTCTACACAGTCAGCTGATTCTGGTGGGGCAAACACAGGTCAATAAAAGGGAGAATATGTCTACATGTTCTTATAATAATGTATGCAAATTTGCAAGCCATCCTAGCTGTCCCTGGATCTTCTTAGTTGAATACACGTGATCAAATACTCATAAAACCTTGCAATTATTCTGATGTCTTTTTCTGCTGTGTTTCTCCACACACTGAATACAGTCTCGAACTTCCCTGTGTCTCCAAACACATTTAATTCTTTTGCCCCAACTCTGAGTCATGGATTGAGATCGTAAGGCCTGTATGGTATCAGCAGACACTTCATCAGTCACATCCTGATACAGGATTTCACCACCTGAGCAAGGACTTCATGTCTACTCTCTCTCAATGTGGTGTAACTTGACTGTCAAAAAAATTAGAAAATAAGAGAATAGATAGAAAAAAAACACCTATAATCTTGAACCTAAGAGATAGCCACTGTTAAAATGATGGCATGTATTGTCTATAATTTTTCTACCAAAGACACATACACTCACATATGCACACACACCCACTTTTGTTTTATATGATCAGGAGAGCATTATATATACCAAACTCTAGCCTGTTTTCCTCACTGAAAACTTTATCCTGAATGTGTATATATTTTAATGATTGTATAATCTTTATAACATGTCCAGTCCATAAATTATTTTAATATTCACAAAGTATTGCATTGAAGGAAAGAACATATTACCAACAATACCCTATAATTGAACACTACCATTTCCAACTCTTCACAATTGTAAAAACATACTAATTTTTCCTTAGTATATACTACTAGAAGTATAATTGCTGGGTAAAACAGTATGTGTACCTAAAAACCTTTGGTACCTCCTGTCAAATTATATTCCACTTAATTGCACATTTTCTGTGTATAATAACATTGGTATTCTTTTTAATTTTTGTTGACCAATAAAAATAGTATCTTATTGTCTGATCACTGAATTTAACCCCAAATCGTTACTGAAAAATGTGTAGAAAATATTTAGAGCTAACAGTGCTCAATATTGCCGAACCTATGGAGCTATGGGACTGTCCTGTCTAGATGCCCCTCCCCACACCAGGGTCTGTCTTCCAAAAACTGCTTTTCACATTCATATTTTCATTTCAGTAATTTGCTGGCAGTTTTCCAAGTCTTGGATTCAGAAACTAATACCAATTTTTGACTATTTAGCAGTGTTCCTTGAATTTTTTTCTCCTTTCTATTTAGAATGAGTTGGATTTTAAGTTATTTTCAGTATTGCTTATTATCTATGAAAATTATGATGAAAAGCTTGATTAGTGAAAAGTTTTTATTCAATAACTCACATATGAATATATCTACATATACATAAATATATTCAAATTTTTGTGGTTTTGTTTAGATTCAAGTGATAGGCATGAAAGGTAATAAATCCATAATAAATAAACTTTCAGCTAGGATACCATGTAACAGAAATGAAATATACTTATAATCATAAGTGGTATCAATTACTCAAAATTACACAATAATGTGTGAGGAAATATACAAGCAACAGAAACTCAACATAGTATTAGATAAGCTGCTAACTCTATCCCAGTATAATACTGCCGAAGTGACTGCAGAGAAAGATCGCTCTCTTCCTAGGTTGCAGAGGAACTTAATCAAGACATGCAGAGCTCAGGTAGTCTCATCTTTCTAGCTGTGACTCAGTTCTCGGGTCTTCCCTCCAGGTGTTCTTCGTAATGAATATCACTTAACCAAGACTCAGTAGGATATATAGATTCCTAAACTGCTATTCTCAGAATTTGCTCCCCGAATGAAGCACTACACAAAAATGCCACTAATCATGCACAGCCCCAACTGTCCTGTGCGTTGGTTTCTATTCAGTTCTCATTCTATAATTGCTTGACTTGTATCTTTGCACAGTTCATGTTTCTAGAGTTGAGCAGAAGGTGTCCTACTGAAATTTCACACCCCCTAACATTCATTATTTTAAATATATTCAGAACAATGTGAGTATAGTGCAAGTTACACAACATTTGTTTTAATTATTGGCTCCTTCGAGGATGCCAATAACTTCAATGATGAATTTCCCTCTGGAGCATAATTAATTTAAAAGTGTTCTGTTAGTACTTTTTATTATTAATCTAAATTTTTTGAAAATGTGAGGGATAGTGATTGTGTTCTCTAAATCTTTACCAAGTAAGAATTTTATAATATTCTTGCTTCTTCTTCAATAATAGAAAATAGAGCTAAATGTCTGGTTGAACTACAGTTCAGCTGTAGAAATGAAAATTAATCTCGAGTGTAAACAAATAGGCAAGAGTAATTTCATAAGTACTTCCTATGTGGCATTTGAAAAATCACTAGTAACAATAAAAATATTTTTTTCAGAAGAGAGGGCTTACAAATTTTAGCTAGAATATCTGAGGTTATAGAATTAAAATATTAAAATATAAAAAATGAAGGTGAAGCCGACCTTCTAATTATTTTAGCTGAATGTTGAAATACCCAGAAAAAACAAACAAGAAATTCCAGGCATTTTCTTTTCATTCCAGCAGAAGTAATACGTGCTAACTTCTGTTAAAGATTCCAAGAAATATGCACTAAAAAAAGCAGAAAACTTTTTCTGAAGTAATGAGATTATAATATAACCAGGCAGGACCTTCTTGCTCCCAATTGCATTGTTCCAGAATTGGAATAATCACCCCCTCCCTATCCCTACACCCAGTTTATCTATAACTCGAGTGAAAAATCAGATCCTGGAATTTTTTCTTTTCCTTGATTTTAGTTTATTTATATCTGTGTACACTGGTATCTTGCTAATGAGTTCAAAGACTGGGCTTGCAAAATTATCTATGGTAACTTATATGTTATTCTATAACTGGGATGAATGAAGTAGTAGAGTGTGGTATGAACACTTCAACTGATATTAATAGTAACTATCATTCACTGAGCACTTACAGTGTGCCACTACTCTTCTGAAATCTCATTTTTTCCTAATCCTCACGACATCTTATGAAGTAGGTATTTGATTATTCCCATTTTCCAGATTGAAAAGCTGAAGTCAATAAGCTTTCTCAAGGCTACACAAGTAGCATATAACAAAGCTGTGATTTAAGTGTAGGTTGTCTTCTTTCAGAGACTGAGCCCTCAGAACTCTACTGTACCACCTCAAACCCCTCCTGTCCATGTAGGGTCTCTAAAACATATTTGACATAGAGTCACCTTCCATCTTGATAGAAAAATGTAAATTGTTTTCAGATTTTAAACATTTAAATGTTTTAAATTTGGAGGCTCCTAATCTTCTCTCAAATGCATTTAGACAAACACTTCTGGTGTTTCAGAAATACTTTAAATTCACCTCTCTTTCCCCATTGCCTAAAGTAGCTACTCAACAAATAATTTCTTTAAATAAATAAATGAATAAATTAAACTTGGGGCAAACTGTCTGAACATTTGATCTGTCGGTTACTTCTTCAATAATGTGGAAGTTGTCTCTTGCCTATTTGAAACAGGTGATAAAGAAGGAGCATAGCATAGTGGCTAAGGCCATGGACTCTGTAGTCAGGTGCTTGGGTCTAAATCCTGAAATATTCATTGTGTGATCTGCAAGTTACCTAATTGCCCTGTCCTCAACTTCATCATCAGTGAAATGGGGACTATGATAATAATAGGACCTATCTTACAGGGATTTATGAGGACTAAAAGTGTCTATATTTGTAAAAGCACTTACAAAAGCTCTTGGTACCTCGTAAGTGCAATGTAAGTGTTAACAAATAAAATGATATGAACATTTAAAAAATGTGAAAAGGAATTGGGTTAAAAATACATATTAAGTTGATGTTCTTACTGAGTGTTGTGCTCAAAAGGAAATTTGGAGCTGCATGTGTGACTGAGTAAAAAATGTGGACCAAATTTTGATATCAGTAGATAAAAGAATGTATCAGCAGTATTTCTTGAAAATTTAAAATGTAAAATTCTGGGGGTGATTATGGCCTCAATCAAATTCTGTATAATTTAATTTATTTTTAGACCTATTTTGAAATGCTGAAACTCGTTTTGTTTTAGGTGTGGTTGCCCTGAAAATGTCAGCCGTCTGAGCAAATTGGGCTTTTACAGTTTTTCTCTGCACAGCTATCTTTCAGCTACACTGCACCAGTTCCAGAATGGTATTCCAGAAACCAGTGTATTTTGAAAGCAATAGTTCCTCAAGTCACAGGGAAGTGTAAGCTCAGTTTACCCCTCTTCCTCCCAGGATTTACTGGGAATCAAGATAAATCTTGTTTAAAACAAAGATGTGGAATTAATTGAAACCTATTGACTTGGAGAAAATATGTAGATATAAATATTCAAATATAGGCACCATAGCTAAAGTGACCATATCATTTGTAATCCAAAGAAGGATTCTTTTTAACATAAAAGGGAAAGTTATTAATAATTATAACAGGAGAACAGAAAAATCCAGGACTGTCCAGACAAATTGAATGTATGAATACTCTAAATACAACCTATATTTGGCCCTGTGTATCAGAGTCTTCAAAACGTAATCCATTCTATAGTACAGATTTATCTTTAACAATTTTTAGGTTCCTGAAACTAGTGAGTTTAAAAATGTAGCCACTCATTCCTGTGATGCCTAAAATGCTTACTGTGTAGACAAAGGCAGTATCTTGCAATCTGGAGAAATGAGTCAGGATTCTTCTAAAGAATATATTGCACCTGCTGACCTCTTTGAAATAAGACTACAAATGACTCTCTCTATAAATACCATGTTGAAGTTTCTTAGCAAAGGAATTAACCTTAACCACTTTGTGAGCCACAGTGAGTCATGAGAGCAGAATGGACTAAAGGTAAAGAGACTGAGTTCCTTGTTGAATGCCAACAGTTCTTTATAGGATATCTTTGACTCTCAAAGATCTTATAAAGGATCTTTATCTTTGAATCTGTTAAAGCATGTGTGTGCACAGGGCATGTGCACAGCCATCTTTTTTTCCAGCTTCTCTGTTAGGCGTTAGTCATATGTGTTTGTCTGTTTGTAATCCCGTGATAAAATTAGCCTTGCTTTGGGGGTAAAATTAATTGTCTAGAGGATTAAGTAGGAAGGACAACTCCAGAAAAGTTGGGACAGACAGCATTAAGCATAGAGTTATCAACATTCTAATAAAAACAATTTAAAAGGTAATTAGTTAATTCAGATTTTCAACACGAAGTGAACTTAGAATTTAAATGAAAATTGATCTCTCCGAATTTGAGGAGAAAGTGCAAGTATCAGAAAATCAAAATTAAGGAGTGAGAAATTTTTTTTCAGAGGAAAGTTAGATGAAAGTGGTACAGCTGGTATTCTCATATTGTTTGTATATTTTCCAGATCCAGTACAAACATAAAGGAAATCATATTTGTCTGTTAAAATTGAGTTTGTTAAACAAATTTAGCTTTTGCAGTGCTACAATTAGAAAAGAATAAAAAGCCTATGAATAACAGTAATCATTAAAATCCTTCTTCCCTTCTAGAGCCAACTAATTATTCCTTTTAAATTACCACTGGTTGTTGAGATCATTGCCCATGATAAAACATCACCAGAAGGGTGTGGGAAAGATATGGAGGCATGAGAAATTATACCCTCCACACTCAGCTGTCTCTTTTCCTTTTGACTTATGGTGTCCCATTCACTTTATAACTGCTAAATAAAAGTTCATAGAATAAAGAAGTACCTGAATAAACATATTGAAGAACTTATATGATATGTGGAAATAGAAGTTGTATTATTGTGGGTGGTTATGTTTTTTCACTGAAAATGTGTCCCTCCCCTTTTAATGAACTAGTATGGGAAAAAAACACAGGCTGTCAATCAGTATTATTGTCAATTTGACCTTAATGAAAAGTTAGTTACAGAAAAGAGCAGCATATGATACTCTTAGTTAAGGAACGATTTCTTCTAGTCCCTTACCCTGCATTATTCCTCAACTCCTTATTCTAGAGAAACATTGCCCTGCCTCCAAACAAAGAATAATGAACTAGACTGAATAATGAACTAGGGTAGAAATCTTCAGCAGTTCAAGAGCTCAAAATTTACTACTGTCTTTCAAGTACAACAAAATTAGCATTTTTCTTGCAAATTTACAGGAAAGGTTGATCCATATGTCTAAGTCTACTATTATCACTTTAATTAAAAGTTTTATTTTGAAAAATATTCAGGCCTACAGAAGAATTGCAAAAATATTCTTTTTTTATAAATTTATTTATTTTTGGCTGCATTGGGCCTTCGTTGCTGCGTGCGGGCTTTCTCTAGTTGCAGCGAGAGGGGGCTACTTTTCGTTGCGGTGCACAGGCTTCTCATTGTGGTGGCTTCTCTTGTTGCGGAGCATGGGCTCTAGGCATGCGGGCTCAGTAGTTGTGGCTCACGGGCTCTAGAGCACAGGCTCAGTAGTTGTGGCACATGGGCTTAGTTGCTCTGCAGCATGTGGGATCTTCCTGGACCAGGGCTCGAACCCGTGTTCCCTGCATTGGCAGGCAGATTCTTAACCACTGTGCCACCAGGAAAACCTGCAGAAATATTATAATGAACTCTCACACTACCTTGATATAGATTAACCTATTTTACAAGTTGCCACATTTGCTTTATCTCTGTATATATTTTCTGCATTATATATACACATTGTTATTTTACGTCTATTTACTTATTTTGCTAAGCCATTTGAAAATTATTTGCACAGTTCACGACCCTTCATCCTTAAGTACTTCAATGTTTTATTAATAATAAGGAAACTCATTTATGTATTATAGCTACAGCTTAATTATCAAATTCAGGAAATTTTACATTGATCCAGTACTACTATCTAAACACCCTATCTTCAAATTTTGCCAGTTGTTCCAATATTGTCCTTTAGCTAATTAGTTTTTAACATTTCAGGATTTAAACCAGTATCAAACATTGCAGTTTGTTGTAAGGTCTCTTTAGTCTCCTTTTTTTAAAATTATTTTTTTGAAGTGTAGTTGATTTACAATGTTGTGTTAATTTCTGCTGTACAGCAAAGTGATTCAGTCACACATATATATAAACATTTTTAACATCCTTTTCCATTATGGTTCATCATAGGATATTGAGTATAGTTCTCTGTGCTGTACAGTAGGACGTTGTTGTTTATCCATTCTATATATAATAGCTTACATCTGATGCTAACCCTAACCTCCCACTCCATCTTTTTTTTTTTTTTTCGCTACGCGGGCCTCTCACTGCTGTGGCCTCTCCCGTTGCGGAGCACAGGCTCCGGACGCGCAGGCCCAGCGGCCATGGCTCACGGGCCCAGCCGCTCCGCGGCATGTGGGACCTTCCCGAACCGGGGCACGAACCCGTGTCCCCTGCATCGGCAGGCGGACTCTCAACCACTGAGCCACCAGGGAAGCCCTCCTACTCCATCTTTAGTCTCCTTTAATTTGAATCACTTCCTCAGCCTTTCTTGTCCTTATGATATTTATATTCTTTAAAGGTACAAGCTCACTGTTTTGTAGAATGTTTAGTTTGGGTTTGTTTGTTGAATCCTCATAACTTGATTCAAGTTGTAGATTTTTGTCATATATAATACATAAGTTATGCTGTATCCTTTTCAAAATTGCCAGAAACACCTAATGTCAGTTTGTCCTATTATTGGTGATGTTAACTTTGATCAGTTGTCATGCCATTTTTTCACATGGTTTGATCAAAAATTGGAAAATGAAATTTAAAAATACACTTAAGATCAGCATCAATAGAATAAATTTAACAAAAATGTTCAAGACATCTATAGGAAAATAATCACATATTATTAAGAGAAGTTATGGAGCAAATAAGTAAATGGAGAGATGTTCCATGTTCATGAATTGAAAGTTTCAATATTGTAAAGATGTCCAGGCTTCCCAAGTTGACCTGCAACCTTAACCAAAATTATAGCAGATTTTTTAATATAAAGTAACAGGCTGATTCAGAAATTTATATGAAAATGCAAAGGATATAAACAGCCAAGAAAAAAAAAATCACAGTAAAGAACAAAGTTGGAGAACTCTAACCACCTGATTTTAGGAATTACTTTAAAGCTACAGTAATCATGACAAGGGGAATTGGCATACATATAGATAAATAGATTGATGGAACAGAATAGTTCATAAATAGATCCTCACATATATAGTTAACTGATTTTTGATAAAGGCACAGGCAATTCAGTTGGGGAAAGATGAGTCATTTCAACAAATGAGCCAAATTAACTGCAAAAATATATGGGAATAAGTGGACCTTGACTCTTACATTATACTTTGCACAAAAATTAATTTGATATGGTTTGTAGACCTAAACATAAAAGTTAAAATTATAGATTTTCTAGAAGTACCCTCCCCCCAAGTCTTTGTAACTTTCACTGGGCAAAGATTTCTAAGAAAGTATACAAAAGGCACTACCCATAAGAATGAAAATGACGAATTGGACAGTCATCAAAATTAAAAACTTATGTAGTACTTCAAAAATTCCATAAAGGACATGAAAATTGACAGACTGGGAGAAAATATTATCAATGCATTTATTTGACTAAGGAATTATTTTCTATATATGTAGATATAACATGTGTTATATCTATATGTGTAGATATAACATATAACAAATATATGTATGTGTCTATAAATCAGTAATAAAAAGATAAATGATCCAAATAAAAATGATGGGCAAAAGACTTGTATAGATATTTCATAAAAAAAGATACACAGTGACCATTAAGCTCATGAAAAGGGAAATGTAAGGGCTTCCCTGGTGGCACAGTGGTTGAGAGTCTGCCTGCCGATGCAGGGGACACAGGTTTGTGCCCCAGTCCGGGAGGATCCCACGTGTCGCGGAGCGGCTGGGCCCGTGAGCCACGGCCGCTGAGCCTGCGCGTCCGGAGCCTGTGCTCCACAACGGGAGAGGCCACAGCAGTGAGAGGCCCGCATACCGCAAAAAAAAAAAAAGAAAAGAGAAATGTAATTTAAAACCAAAGGAAGGTACCATTTCATACCCACCAGAATAGATAAAATTAAAGACTGACAACGTCAAATGTTGGTGAGGATGTGGAGTGACTGAACCCCTCATCCACTGCCAGTAGGATTGCAAAATAGTGTAAACATTGAAGAACTGTTTAGTGTTTCATTATAAAATTAAACACACACCTACTTTATGGTCTAGCAATTCCTCTTCTAGGTCTTTCTCCAAGAGAAATTAAAATACATGTCTATAAAATGATTTGTTTAAATTGTTTACAACAGCTTTATTTATAATAGCCCAAATTGGGAAACAACCCAAATGTTCATCAGCAGGCAGACAGCTAAATAAATTGTGGTATAGCCATCGACAATACACCAGTTAGTAATAGACAATAAGAAACTATTGATACAAAAAAGTGCCATGAGTGGCTCTCAAAAACATGTTGGGGGGGAAAAAGCCACAGATAAAAGAATAAACACCGCACAATTCCATTTATATAAACTTCAAGTTTAGGAAAAAACCTATGGTGATGGAAGTCAAAACAGGTTGCCTGTGGAGTGGGGGGGAGTAGGAATTGACTGGAAGGGGGCTCATGGGAACTTTTGGGAGTGGTGGACATATTCTCTATCTTGACTGGGGTATTGAGTCTCTATATTGGTCCAAATTCAACAAATTGTATACCTCAATTTGCATTTCACTGTACATAAATTTTCCCTTAATTTAATAATGTCACTATTTACTTTCAGAGTCGGACTATTTTTTCTATAACTAAACAGTCTTTACACAGACTTCAGTAAGACTTAAATAAATGCATCAAGGCATGTATTCTTTAAATTCTGGGCATTTACTTCAACATATAGGGGAATTAGCATTATATTGAATATTCTACTGATTGGATTTTCATCATAACAATAAAAATCACAGTCCGTAACTCATTTTCTTTTTTTTCAAAGTTGAAAGACATTCATAATGTCCTGATTACCAACCAGGATTTATTTTCATGATTTAGGAAAAAAGGTTTACATATTTGATTAGCAACTAGTTTTGTTTGTTTTCCCCAGTGGCCTCTCAGATTTTAGCAATGCCTCAAAGGAACTAAATCTGTTGTTTATTATATGTTGACCTATTTCTATTCACTTTCCCCCCTTGTAAAAGTGGTAATTTATAATTTTAAATTCAATATTTCATCCTCTTAAAACTATGTCTAAACCAATGGCGTTGAATTCTTTCCTCCATTAGTCAATGGTATCTTAGTTTTATTTAAGGGCAGTATTTTTATTTTTAAGTGGAAAGTGGATCTTCAGTAATCTGTGAACCCTTCATGGTAGGGTGCTCTCCATTGATTTCTGCTTATAGTTTTCAAGATTATATTATGGGAAAGGGCAGAAATGACCATTTTAATGAGAGTCATTTTTTCTTAGATGCTAATCCAAAGAGTGCTACTAAAACAAAACATGGGTCAGTAAAGAAAGGAAGCAAGACTGGTAGGAAGGATAAAAGTTATGAGAAAATTAATTGTGTAATTCAAAAGATACATGCATGCTACTCATGTGGCCAGATGCATAACTTCTTCACCAGAATACTGAAATCTAGAACGATGGAGCTTTCTTTGCAGACTGAAAGAAATCATGTTTAAATGTATAGTTATATTGGGATTAATATGACTGCCCCCAAGAGATGATATTGGTTGAATTTATAAATATGTCTTAAATGGAAAGTTTATTTGTGTTGCCAGAGTTGAGATAGACCAGTTAGAGATGCAAACTTAACATTTTATTGACTTTGACATTAACATGAAGGGCAACCAGTTTTCCTCAGTGGCCATCCCTCGGTGCCCACTTTGCTTTTCAATATACATAATGCATCAGGGCATTTTGACCCAAGTTTTGTATTTCTCATTTTCTTTTATTCTTCTTTATGTTCAATGGCTTAAAATCAACTCAAAACCACACCGTAACCCAGTGCATATGCAATTGCATTACTTCATAAGAGTTTTCTAATGGCAGCATATTTTCTCACATTTATCATAATGAGAGTTGAACTATATACTAATTTTTTGTCATGTGATAGGCCACTAAAGATAATTGAATACATATTTATATGTATTCATATTTATATGTAGTAGGGAAAAATCATGTGTCTCATTTTACTTTATTCTGATTACTTCTATCAGTTTGGAATATTTAAAACTTCACTTGTTTAAACAGAGGCTTTATTTTGATACTGTTCCTCTAATTATAAACTGAACTAGCATGTTTAGAATAAGTAGGAGGATGAGCTATAACTTCTTCTTTAATTGTAGTAAACATTAAATTGAGATGTATGTTCTTTAAACTTGAAATATTTGGGGAGATTACTTTCTGTGATAAAATATTACTTTCAGAGTATATAAAAGTTTGTATTTGCTACTTAGAAATTAGAAGAGGCTAAAACAGAAGTGGAAAAGCAAAAAAAATTAAAAAAAAGAAAGAAAGAAAGAAAAGGAGGGATGATTCAAATGCAGGAAAACAAATCTGTTAAGTGGAAAGAAAACAAATATATAAGCCTGTAGTAGAGAGTGAATAAGATAGGAAAACTGCTTCAAGGCAATGAGGGAATAATAGAATGAATTAAAAAAAAATAGACTGCTGCCTCCTTCCCTCAAAAGAAAACATGCCAGTGAAGTCTCAGACAAGCACAAGTTCAAGAGGGTTATCTGAGACTAGACACCATGATCCTAGAAGGATGAATTCTTCAGTGTGAAGAATATTTATTCCTTAGATCTGTTTACTGTTCTATTTGGAGCTGAGGCAAGAGTGATGAATAATGGATAACAGGATACCCTAATTGTCTGTGTAACAAAGGCTGGACTTCATTATATCTTATTGTGTGAGAACCATATATTGACAGTTACACAGATGAAAGAACTTCCCCTCTATAGATAACAGGTCTTTGTTCCAAACAAGAGATTTACTTTTCTAGAAGTAGAAGCTGATACTTGGGGGCATATTTTGCCTGCCACACCTCATTGGTGAAGTAACTAAATTGAGCTTCATGGAAAACAAGATAGTAATGATAGTGGCATTTTCACCCTTGAGTCAATTTAGAACAATGCTATCTAGAGATGAAATGCTGCAGAATCACAGAATTTTAGGATGGTGAAAAACTGGATCATCTGTAATGCTTTCTTGGGAAGTGACGCAGAGTAGCTGCCCGCCAAATGCTAACTAACCAGCTCCCTGCTTGCCTGCCTCCCTGCCTCTTTTCCTCCCTTTCTTTTTTCCTCCCTCCCGACCGCCTTCCCTTTCTTCTTTCCTTCAACGACCTTTATTTTACAAATGAAGAAACCAAGGCCAAGCGACTAGTCCAAGCTCACTTGGCAGCAGGACCAGGGCCCACATGTTACAGTTTCTAAAACAGGGCTGGATTT
The DNA here is from genome assembly GCF_005190385.1 of Monodon monoceros. NCBI lineage: Eukaryota > Metazoa > Chordata > Mammalia > Artiodactyla > Monodontidae > Monodon > Monodon monoceros. Next base: position 68,801,752 of record NW_021703772.1, read on the forward strand.
CACATTATATGGTGAAAGCCTTGTCTTCTTGCTCATGCTCGCAAACAAGCAGTATTCTTATAAGTATAAATAAAGATGTAGTTTCCTTTTCTTGATGATGAGGAACACTCTGCCTGAATTTCAAAGCAGCATTTCTTGCTGAGTTTGAGTAATCGTATAGCTTTTTATTTCCTCAGTGAGCATTTCATTTGCTCTTTTGGTGTTTTTAAACAACCTTGCATGACACTTTTTTTCTCCCAATTATAATACATGAAGTGTACGAATCTATAAATTGATTTAAGCCACTTGAGAAGGGATGGTGCTATTTGTACTGTATATTAAAATAGTAAGGCATCACTATTTGCCATAAAAATGATACTGCAATATCCTAAGAGGAGAGCTTATATCTCACAGAGTATCTACAGGGGCATTAGAAATGGAACAGAATGCTGATCTGTTTGAGTTGGTGAATCTGATTTATTCTGTTTTATGAGCTCCTGCAGGTAGTTTTAGAGAATGTTAGTATTTGTGTCCATAAGAAATGTTAATATCATCCAGGCTTATCTTTGTCATGAAGGCAGTTCATGTTCACTGTGGAGGAAAATAATCAAAGGAGGACAGTACATTCTAGTTATAGCTAGATTTTTGGAGTTTTTGTGTTTTTCTGAGTACGGTTTCAGAAATTGAATACAATTCTTAAAGATTACTCCCTATCTGAAGTACCTCCATCCTGCAAACTATTTTTATCCAGTGCCCTTTTGGCTCCCAGTTGTGTCTAAGAGGACACTGGTGGTAGGACAATTACAGAAACCCCAGTTAGTGATATTTTCCTTCTGTATGATCTGTCCTGCTGACTGTACTTTTAATTTGCCCAATTGTGGAAAATAATGAAACATTCAGTTTTTTTAAAGTCCGTCTCTTGAGAGGGTGTTTGGTTGGAGTTTTGAAAATATACAGTTCCATTTGCCGCTACCTTCATTTGGTAGATAATGTCTTTGTTGCCCTGACATTTTATTGTGTATGTGTGTTGTTAAGGTATTTATGCCTCAAATCTTTAAAAAAAATAATAGTGTTGAGTGAGAGTCATATTATCTATTTTATTCAAAGATGTATGTGTCTGTGGCTTGGTTATTTTTACAAATCATTTTTTAATTTAATTCCTAAATGGTAATTAGGGAAAGAAACTTTTATAATATAATATTGCAATAATATATCTTTTTCTCATTTACTATTATGTTGTAGTACAAGGTATCTGAGAAGTCTAAACATAGGAGGGGGTCATTATCGAAGCAGCTTTTGATACAAATCTTATTACTAACTTTCATTAGAAACTAATTATAACAGTATAACTGCTGCTAAAATGCAGTATAGTATTTAAGAAGATAAAGGATTCTAAAGTTGGGAATCATAATAATGATATGGCTGGCTTTTTTACTTACGTGAGAAGACAGATGAAATATTAATCTATAAGACATGGGCTTAGACCGCCAGTCAGAAGACTACTTCCCAGAAAGGTAGAGAGCCAGCCAGAGTAGGCTGGAGCAGGTCCCTGGAGCCCTCTGATGTGCTAGGAATAAACCTGTAGTTACTGGATCATGTGGTAATTTATGGGGTCTGGTGCAGCCAAAGTAGTGTGGGCAACATTCAAAGGGCCGAGATTAGTGGCTGTTTGCCAAAATATGCAGAAGTACTTCAGAATTTTATTAACAGGAATGGCTATACTGAGTGTAATTACCAAATTATCATATATTTATTGATCATATATATTCCTTAATATTTTTTATTGAGATATAGTTGATGTCTAATATTATATAAGTTACAGGTATACACAACATAGTGATTCACAATTTTTAAAGGTTATACTCCATTTATAGTTATTATAAAATATTGGCTGTAGTCCCTGTGTTGTACAATATATTCTCATAGCTTATATTTATTTCACACATAATAGTACAAATTTTATACTGAATAGTTAATCCCCTACCCCTATCTTGCCCTTCCCCCTTCCTTATTATGCCTTATTATTATATTCTATTTATTACACATATGGATTTTTTCCTCAGTATAAACAGTGTAACTAGGTTGCTTGCTTGGTTTAAGTCTAGAATGAGAGGAAACTATTATTTATCAGCTAAGTCCAACATTATCTCTTAATATTCATTAGAATTCTAATTATACCAGGGTTTCAAAATTCCTTGAAATGTGGACTACTAGTGGCTACATAGTGTTAAGTGATTTTCATTCTTGAATGCAAGTATCCATTAGGAAAGCTTGGTGCAGTAAATTTCTTTCTCTACTATAGAAAATTCACGAGAGTCATATTGAGGAGGGGAGTTACTTATTGGGGGGGAATGTGGAAGATTGTACCATTCATGTATGTAATAATAGGTTTTTATATTTAAAATTCTTTTTTATCAAGAATGTATTGATGAAATGATTCACAGTTTCTTTTACTGTAGCTGAATTGTTATAACACACCTGAATTTGTCTCAATAACAGCTATTCAAAGAAAAAAGCTGAGGAATTTTTGTGAATTACTTTATCATGTCTGCTTAGAGGTTTCTTAGTAAATGAAATTTGGAAGTTGTAAGAACTGTCTTGAAAGAGATAGATGATATCACTGATAAGACAATTCAGGTAAGTCTGATTTCTTCCAGAGATCTAGATAATGCCTAAGGCATGGCTTATTAAGTGTTTCTGTCATGTTTGGTGTGTAAAAATGTGAAAAAGAATGCAAATATTAAAATCAAATTTTCCTACTGGCAGACTTAAGAGAAATTCAGGTGAATTGTTGTATTTGTAAATAATTACAAATATTTGTTATATTTGTAAATAATTCAGTCTCTCAGTGCCTGAATAGCTTTTCCCACTAAAAATTGAGAAAGTGAACGATAGACATGAAGTGCTGACTTAAAGGTGTTAGGAGTTTCACCAGGTTTTAGCAAGCCTCACCAATCAACCTAATATTTTGCTACTGTTTGTGACACTATTGTGTATACAAAAAATGCCCCTGATGAGGAGACTGTTCTGGCAGAGGAGAAGAGTGCAAATTTGGCTTTAATTTTCATGCATGGTTATTTTACCTTTCTTTGAATTGAAGTTGAGTGTGTGTCAATTATGCCTGGGCCTGCTTGGGTTCTGGGGAGAAAAGGTATCTAATGTTAGCTACACAGGCCACATTTTCTGATTTACCTTCTCAACTTCAGCATTTCCAATCCGCTGTTTCTGTAGTTTTGTCTTGTCTGACTCTGAACATTCAAAGACATTGCCTAAATTTTAGAAGGCGGGTAGAGGAGATCTGTTATCTTCCTGTTGGTTACTCTCTGATTTTTGTCCCTTTGTTTCCACCTAAGAATTCTTAGATTTCTTCTTCCTACCTTCTCTCTGCATTTCATCACTACCCTCTCCATCCTTGAATAGCACCGTGTTCCCCATAGCACTCTAAGTGGTCAAAACAAAGATATTAAGTACTTTTTAAGTTGATAGGACAATAAGATAGTAATTAATTCATTTTTCAAACTGCTGGATCTATATGATGATGTGAAAAGAACTTACTTTCAGGAGTCTAAATACAAATCTTAGCTCTACTATTTGTGAGACGTGATCTTGGGCAAAATTCTTAACATCTCAGAAAATTGCCAAAAAGATAAAATGAGAAGGTTTGTGAAAACCCCTGGTGTATACTAGATGCACAGTGAATATTTGTTGTTAAATATCCTGTCCTGGCACATAACCATTTTATCACATTTCTTTCTTGGTTTTCTTCCTATTTGTTTATAATATTTTCAAATATAATCCTTTCTCTAGTTTTCCTGTTACTCTTTTCTGATTATGCCAATTACCTACTAGACATATTTTTCTAAATTTTATGCTCGAGACAAAGTCTAACAAACAATAAATGGGAAAATTATGGATGTCTTCAGGTCCTTGTCTCCCTATGTAGTACGTAATACCTGACTCTCTAAAGAGGTACAACCAACTTCTAAATCATGTGTCCTTTGGAGGAGAGTCTTTCATCATAAGATTTGCTACCTCCAAATCTGAAGGTTCATTATTCCAAATTAAATTGATTTTTAAATGTTTTACTTAAAAATTTTAAAAGTTTCTGAAATAAAAAAGCAAATGTTTTGAGCTAATTCCCCATTATTTTCGGAAAGGTGGTGGTTTGGCCTTTAGGATAACTAGTTATTTGACCAATTATGAGATGCTATTTTATTTTAAATTTGTGAAAGGAAGGTTTTTGTATTTTAAGATAAACTAGGACACTAAGTTTTAGAGGCACATATTGCATCAGATTTTAGAACTAAATTTAAATTCATTTTCAACTTTCTGTGCAATGATATATGCAGATTAAAAGGAAAGTGACACACATAAAATCATGTCTGTTAAGCATTTTAAATTTAAAAAATAGTTTTTTTACTCACCAAGTCTCCCAAGAATGGAACTTGCTGGCATAAATTATCTAGAATCAGTTAGATGGCATAAGCAGTAGAGACTGAAAGCAGATATAAAGGCTAAAGATGGGGGTGAGATAAGCAAACATGAATATAAACATGACTTTCCTATTATTAGTTGACCTCTACCCTCAAATTAAATTCAGTATAAAATATTTTTTCTTTTCTGTTTCATTTGATTTTTATTATATGTGTTAAACATGTAACTTTTGGTGTGATGACATATTTCTGACGGACTTTCTGCTGACACCCACTTCCTATCTTGATTTCCTTACTCACTTTTCTCCCCATTTGAGAGGTGTGTTCTTAACATTTTAAACTTATTTTGTATCAACCTGTTAAAAGCATAACCTCTGTTGGTCTCAGTTTATTCAACTATAATATGAATATTATAATATAGGTTTATTATAAACGTTATTATTAGATTGTTGATGTATATTATAATGAGAATGGATGATCTACAAAAGAATTCTGAAATATTTGAATGTATATCAATCAAAAAATTATAAAAACTTTTATCGACTCAAATATACCAGTTAATGTTATTCTAGTTCCAGATTATCTCTGCTCCTGTCAATTAGTATGGACAATTTGAAAATTATCTTTTGCTTATATATTTACTAATCTAAGGATGTCTAGAAATGTTTTTGTGACATGGACTAGTTAGACCTGGGTTATCTTGAGTATCCTAAAAGAAAGATACTTTTATAAGGCTTTAATTCTTATAAGATCCAATGGTCTTATTATGCTCCCTAAAATATTTTCAGCAAAACTCGCTTCTGATATACAAGTCTGACATTTGTTTCTTAGTAAAATGAGCAATGATAGTTATTATAGGAGTCATAATTACTGAATAAAGCTTTACCTTCAATGAGGTTGAGTTACATATCAATAAAGCATTGACCTTATTCTAGGAAGAGGCAGAAAAAGAATTTCTAAAATGTCATTCCAATAATTTTTAGTATTGTAAGTTAAAGGAATAGCATCTTCTGAAAAAATCTGGTTCTTAATAAATTCATATCATAAGAAACAAGAAGGTAAAGAATGTCAAAAGACATATGACATAAATGTTATAAGTACAAAATACAAATTTTAAAATTTCTTATTCAGATTGCCTCAAGAAAAGGGTGGAAACAGTAGCCAGGTAAATTTTTTCTTTGAATTTTCTTTTATAACAATGGCTTCATAAAATAATTTAGTTTCATATCACTATATAGTCAATAATAATAATCATCCTTAAGTTAAACTAGGTCTTGGCTGATGGATCTCAAAAGTGACTCCATCTAAATCATGACTCAGATTTGTCTGCAGAATTCAATTATTAGTGGATTAGAAAAATCTATTTGGAGATTTTGGCTGATCACTAATGTGTACAGACAGCCCTCACTCTCCAAGCACTGAGCCTTGCAGAGCAAACACTAGACTGTCTACATTAGGACTAGCATGATGGCTTATCTTGAGCAAAATTCAACTACCAGCTGCTGTTATCTCACTACCCAGAACCCTTCTTCCTGTTGTTTTCTGTTGTGCAGCTGCTTGTATTTAGGGACTGGAAACTAATTCCAAAATTACTATATGAAAAATATAATTAGGATTATTTTATTTATGTATGTATATACATACATATAAATATGCACATTATGCATGTACATATGTGTGTGCGTGCGTATATATGGCGCACTTCAAAATGGAAGTAAATTGGAGAAAGAGGTTATAAGATAGTGGCTCACATTTTCAAAATCTGTTAACATTTGTACTCCATTGTTATATTTCTTCTTGACCTGATCTTCGCATGGGGATTGACAGTTTCTAAGTTAAAAAATAAAAATACTTTTAATAGGGCTTCCCTGGTGGCGCAGTGGTTGAGAGTCCGCCTGCCGATGCAGGGGACGCAGGTTCGTGCCCCGGTCCGGGAAGATCCCACATGCCGTGGAGCGGCTGGGCCCGTGAGCCATGGCCGCTGAGCCTGCACGTCTGGAGCCTGTGCTCCTCAACGGGAGAGGCCACAACAGTGAGAGGCCCGCGTACTGCAAACAAACAAACAAACAAAAAAATATTTTTAATAATAAAAATTTAGTTAAAAAAGAAGTTCAAGCTGACTATATAGTTAAAAGTGAGAGTCTTACTTATCTTCCTTTGAAATGACTATCACCATGGATCCAGAGCCTCACACAGCATCTGGCATATACTAGGCATTCACTGAATATTTATTGAAAAAAAAATAGAATGGATGTCAAAGAAGAACTAAAATAAATGGAGAGATATTTCATGGATAAGAAATATCCATGGATAAGAAAACTCAATATTGTCAAGATGTCGATTCTTCCATACCTGATCTATAGATTTAATGTAATCCCAATAAAAATTCCAGCAAGTTATTCTGTAGATACCAAAAAAACTTTTCTAAAGTTTATATGGAGAGTTAAAAGACCCAGAATAGCTAATGCAATTTTGAAGGAGAAGAACAAAGCTGGAGGACTGACACTATGTGACCTCATGAGTTTTTATAAAGCTACCATAATCAAGGCAATGTGGTATTGGCAAAAGAATAAACAAATAGATAAATGGGACAGAATAGAAAGCCCAGAAATAGACTCACATAAATATAGTTATTGGATCTTTGACAAAAGAGCAAAGATGATTCAATGGAACAAAGTCTTTTCAACAAGTGGTGCTGAAACAACTGGACATCCACATGTGGGAAAAGAAAATAAAAAGCGTCTAGACACAGACCTTACACCCCTCACAAAAACTATTGCAAATTGAATCACAGACCTAAATGTAAAACAAAAAACTATAAAACTTCTAGAAGATACTATAAGAGAAAAGCTAGATGACCTTAGACTAGGCATTGACTTTTTATGTAACACCAAAGATATGATCCGAGAAAAAAAAGAATTGATAAGCTGGACTTCATTAAAATAAAAAATTTCTGTTCTGTGAAAGGCACAGTAAAGAAAATGAAAAAACAAACCACAGACTGGGAGAAAACATTTTCAAAAAGCACATCTGATAAGAGACTCTTTTCCAAAATATGTAAAGAACTCTTAAAACTCGACAATAAGATCATGAACAAAACAATATAAAAAAAAATGGCCAAAGACCTTAAAAAACACCTTACCAAAGAAGATATACAGATGGCAAATAAGGGAAATGCAAATTAAAACAACATTGAAATACCACTACACACCTATTAGAATGGCCAAAATCTGGAACACAGACAATACTAAATGCTGGTGAGGATGTGGAGCAACAAGAATTCTCATTTGTTGCTGATGGGAAATCAAAATCGTACAGCCACTTTGGAAGACAGTTGGGCAATTTCTTACAAATCTAAATGTACCCTTATACGTAATCCAGAAATCATGCTCTTTGGTATTTGCCCAAAGGAGTTGAAAACATACGTCCACAGAAAAACCTGCACATGGATGTTTATAGCAGCTTTACTCATAATTACCAAAAATTAGAAGCAATCAAGATGTCTTTCACTGGATGAATGATAAATATACTGTGGTACATCCATACAATGGAATATTATTCAGTGTTAAAAAGAAATGAGTTATCAAAGCACGAAAAGACATGGAAGGACCATAAATGCTTATTACTAAGTGAAAGACTCCAATCTATGAAGGCTACTATACTCTGTGATTCTAACTATATGACATTCTGGAAAAGACAAAATTATGGAGACAGTAAAAAGATTAGCGGTTGCCAGAGGTTAAGGGGGAAGGAAGGATAAATAGGCAGGGGATAGAGGAATTTTAGGACAGTGAAAATACTCTTTATGATACTATAATGGTGGATACATATCATACATTTGTCCAAAGCCATAGAGCAAACCTTAATGTAAACTATGGACTGAGTGATAATGATGTATCAGTGTAGGTCTGTCAGTTGGTGATATTGATGATGGGGTAGGGGATGCATGTGTGGGAGCAGGGGAAATAATGAGAAATCTCTGTATCTTCCCCTCAGTTTTGCTGTGAACCTAAAGTTGCTCTAAAAAATAAAGTTTACTTAAATAAATGAGGATAAAGAATGAATGAATGCAAAGAATATAAATGGTTTCAAGGTCTATAGTATATAAACTATTGAAAATAACTTTTCTACTTCATGTCCTCTTTATTTTCAACTTGCAGAGGGATGCAGAGGGATGTTAGACTTTAGGTTTTACACATGCAAATGAACCCCAAGATTGTTTTTCGAATCTCTACTTACTATTAAAATTAACACTTAGAGATGAATATTTTACAGGTTTTTTGTTTTGTTGTTGTTTTTTACTTTTCTTCCATGAGAGCATTTATTATTCACCTATTGCATTTATATTACTACAGTTTCCTATGTTCTATTTGTATACAATTCTAATTCTATTATTATACTCTATTTCTATGCTATAATTTCTGTTTCTAATGCTATAATAGTTTCTTATTTTAGTGATTTTCTATATAATATCTTTAAACACATAGGTGATATAGTGATCTATATTATGGTCAATATCAGATAGTTTAAGGAGTACTTCCAGTTTGTTTTAAGAGTTAATCTTGTTACTAATAATTATTTATTCATTCCCTGTTTTGACCTCATTAAAAAATAATACTTCTTGTTCCCACAAACAACTTCAATTTTACTGAAACCACAAATTCCATGCAAACATCTAGTATTGCCAGTGGTGTGAATGCCTAATGGAATTTATCAGGACAACTTATATTATCTCAGATTACTAATATTTTTTCCATTGATGGAAATTGTAATACTGAAGAGCTACATTTGAGGACTAGAAAGCCAAATAATGAACTTTTTATTGACAGTAATGACAGCTATTGGTAACTGCCTGCTCTCTACCCATGAATTACTGAGATAAGGAAATCTGTAAACTACAGTAACAATTTGTGTCAGTTACAGCTGAAAGGCACTTGCTATTTTCTGGTATCACAGACCAGAGCACATAGTAAGAACTCAATAAGTTGTGAGTTATAAATAGCATTTTATTATCTTCATCCAAAAGCCCTTCTATTCAAGATGGAGTATGGAGAGACAAGCTGTTATTCCTAGGATTGAGTTACCTAAACTTAGAGTTAGTTTAGAGTGGTTTTATAAATTTGCATAATTTTTTTAGGCAGTGATATTAGAAGATTTCATATCTGTGAACTTAGGTATTCCCAGAAATACTATAATTGATGCCAAGGGAGATGAAAATGAAATGAAGTTACTTTGATTCTAAAATATTTTTGGAGGAACAGTCCTTGTTTTTTCGGAGATAATTGGAGATACCTTAATATGTCTACCAAATGTGCCATTGCTCACAGGTCCTGTAACTAAGGAATGAAGACAAGGGAACACAAGGAGATAACACCCGGGATTTGAAGTGCAGCTTCAGCTTAGGTCCACATTCCAGTAAATTCTTTTGTTCTTTTATTGCTCTAAATATTGCTCTGTGAATTATATACCAAAGTAAAAACTGTTCTCTTCAGGCACTAGGATTCCAGAGGTAGTTCTCTGATTAGAATGAAATATATGTCAATAATTTTAGTTCTCAGATTATTGGCCAGTGAATAATGTCTTCACAAAGTGAAATTGTATATTATCTCATGGTACCAGAGTCTTACAGTAGAAAGAATTTAAGCTTCTCCATAGGCAGAAAAGTTTTATTTACTAGCTGTGTGTCCTTTTGAAAATCACATACTCTAAGTATCACTTAAAACAGGGATGGTAACCCTCTATGAGTGGAAAGTTAAGTCCAATGTTATAATTAAAGTATGTCAATAAAAACACCTTATGTTTATTAGAAACATATTGTCAATGGCAGCTATTTCAGAAGTATTTTTAAATTCCTACTCTTTCCTTTTGTCTACTTCTAAAATTATATTAATTGAAGTAAATTTCTAAGGGAAATTGGTCTAAAATTGAAATATTTTAAATTGTTGAACTATTCCTTCTGAAGAAGTCTGTAGAGAAGTTTAGAATTTTAGTTGTAAATAAATTGGCTATCTCACTAGTAATGTTTGAATTGTAAAATTATTCATATTCAAGTTAGAATAGTATTTAGTTTTCAAAATAAAAATTTGGGAGAAATTAAGAGTAATAAATACAATAGAGTAGTAAATTGTATGGGATCATTGAACTTTATACTCTCAGCTGTGCTTTATTATTTAAACAAAAGGCATTTTCAATGAGGATAGAGTCCTTCTTCTTCTGGCTTGGTGACATCACATCGCAGAGATTTGCTTCTCTTCAAGTTGCTCAGTTCTTCCTCCACTACATTCAGTAGAATTTCTGGGGTATGTGGTTGTTAAACATATAAAATTGTGTTGTCCTTTATGGTAGCCACTTAGCCATATGTAGTGAGCAGGAACTTGAAATGAATATCAGATTAGTATGACTGAGAAACTGAATTTTTTATTTTCTGTTTTTTTATTAAATTAAAGTAAACTTGAAGCTAAATACTTTTCTGTTAAGCAAAACTGTTATCTTTGTGAAACTACATTTTAATTTAAACCACTGAAAGTTTAGCATCTGAATTGAAATGTACTCTAAGTATAAAATGGATACCAAATTTTCAAAGATTTAATGCCAAACAGTAAAATATCACATTAACAATTTTTGTATATTATTACATGTTGCAATGATAATATTTTTGATACATTGGGTTAAGTAAAATATACTGTTAAAATTTATTTCACCTTTTTTCTTTCTTTGTTTTCTCTAGCCACTAGAAAATTTAAAATGAAACTTATGGCATTCATTCCATTTCTGTTAGACAATGCTGGTATAGAGAGATGGCTGAATAAAAAATCCAACACTGAGAAGTAAATGCAAGCCTCAGATAAGTCAAATCAGGCTTAGAATGTGACCTGGGAGAGCAAGGGTAGCTTGTGGCAGAAGGGAACAAAAGTTGTCTGCTCTTACAGATTCTCCTTCACTGTAGAGTTGTCTTAGCAGCTAGTGTATAAAACTGTCTTTTAGCTAGAGTGCTACTGACAGCTTTACCTAACCTGTAATAGCTTAGGTTTTCCCAATTCACTTGAGTATTGGGAAACTTTTGATGATACTGTATCTCTCATTCTTTGGAAAAGAAACTGGAAATTTATTAAACCAGAAGAGTAATTCTCACAGTGCTAGAACCAACGTCATCAGCATCAGCTGGCAATCTTACTACAAATACAAATTCTCCAGTCCCACTCCAGATCTGCTGAATCAGAAACTCTGGGAATGGGGATCAGAAATCTCTGAAGTAAGCCCCTCAGATGATTCTGGTGCACTAAGATTGTGAACCCCTGGAATATAATATTCTTGCTAACTGATGAATAAAATTCACTAAAGTAGGCTGAGATATCAGTAAGTCAACAGGTATTTAGTGAATAACTAAAAGGCCATAATTAAGCACTGAGGCTGTAAAGAACTCATGAATGAAAGTACAATCATGTCTCCCTCTTCCAACAGCTTCTTGTATTAAATCATTAGTCTTCAGGAAGACCTCTGGATAGGGATTTTCCTGGTTTACTATTTAATTATCAGTTACCTTAATGGATTTTACTGCTTAGCATTTCTCAAACAACTCCTGGTTTATTGTGATGTAAGTGAGTCTAATCAACCACAATGCTTTTGCTTTTATAGTGTACACAGAAGAATTGCTGAATGGGATAACAGGCTAGTTTTAAGGCACTAAGGCACTCCAGTATGCTTCCATTTTGATGAAAAGCGATTGTGTTGCTTTTTGAAAATGTCAGAATGATTATGTAACTTTTATGGTGCTAAATTATTTTGGATGTGACATTCTTGGTAAGGAAAAAAGGGTGCTTCAAGAAATTACTTCAGAATCTGACTAATTTTTTATTCCAGTTTTGCTTGTGTAAATTAAAAAGAATTACTTTTTTTGCCATCCCTGCTGTTAATTTTAGCACTTTCGATTTTTACATTTAAATACTTAAGAAGGGAAAGCTTATCTATTTTGTATTCTAAATTCCCAATAATGCACTTTCTCCTTATTGTTCATTTACTTTTTTGGATGGTTTTATTCAAGTCTATAGAATATTGTGCACCTGTTTTCTAAACATATCTACCCCTTTCAAGTTAGTTCCAAATATATCAAAATGAATTTTTCCTTCTTTTAAAAATGGACAACCTTTTTCTCAATCCCCACATAAACCTAAATACGGACTTAAAGAAATAAAACATGAATTTTACATTAAATTGTAAAATAAAAAGTCAATATATGCATGTACTACTTGAGTACATTTTCCCTTTGTTACGAAGAGAGAAAATCCAGCAAGAAAGCTCTGTTAACTATTGTCAACCCTAAAGCCTCCTTTTCCAAACACTACCCTAAACACATAAGACAGAATTTTTAAATAAACAGGACAAGCATACAAGGACACAGGATTACTTTCACCACTCTAAAGCTAGGCATTCTTCAAAGAGTTTTAACCATCGTGAAGGTATCAAAGGCCTAGCACTTTGGCAGGCAACATCCATGTCAACATTGCTGACTGTTGTATTTTATAATCTAAAGCATAGCAATAATAAAAGCCATTGGAGCTTTTGTCTTCATTAGTGTTAACAAGGGCTATTCTTGTTCGTGTGCATGACTAATGCCTTCTCAAAAATGTAGTCCATTTTTGAGAAGTCCAATGCTCTAGTCCATGCTCTAGTCCATTTTGAGTGGGTAAAAGAGAAATACTATTCTTTACCATGGCAGGTGGGCTTAAATGCTTCAAAGGGCACTTAATGGAGTGTTTGGAATCAGGGCTTGAGGTATCCTGGTGTCAAACTGTTTTAATCAGAGTTTTGAAGATGATGGGTAAAAACGAACAAACTAATTAACATAGGTGATAATAGCATGTCCAGTAAAAATTTAAAAAACACTAATGCTATATGTGACTTTCAGTAAAATGATCTGGCAAAGCCCTAGGCAAGCTGTTTACTTTCATTTTCTACAATGCTGCACCTGGTCATTTTTCTCAACTTGTTTAAGTTCTTCCACCAACAGTCCTTCTTTCCTCTATTCAGAGGGTTCAGTGTATGGCCCCAGGCTCTTGCCATTGTATGTTATGGTGATGGGTGGGTAAGAGGTCTGTTTCTCTCATAAAAGATAAAATATGTAGATTTATATTTTCTTGCATTTGAAGGCTTTGAGTTGGTTCCCTCCATTCTGAGTAGTTATTTATAGTGTATTTGTACACATGCATATAGATATGTGTGTGTGTATATACACACATGTGTGAAACAAAGTATTTTATGTTTATAATACAAATCCCCTTCTCTTACACGTAGATAAACACTGGTAGTACAGAAATACAGAAAAGGCAAATGTATAATTGATGATGCCCCAGACTTTCTAAGGCTTTGAAATGAAAACCAGACACGCAAAACTGTTTTACCAAAAATGAAAATATCCTCTTGTATGGCGGCAGTTTGTTCCAGCTGCATCTGTGCTTTGATTCACAAATTGGTTGAAATTTGGCTCTTGGCATACTTTTAGCCTCAAAATGTATAAGTATTCTAGGGAAAATAAGGGACTTGCCCATTTATGTACTCTTACATCTGATTTGAGATGAATTTTAATTTTATGAATATAAGATAATTCTTTTTGAATAGGACTATTTGATAAAATAAGAAAGATTACTTATAACTATTTACAGTGACACACAAAACAGTCTTCTAGGGGCTTCCCTGGTGGCGCAGTGGTTGAGAGTCCGCCTGCTGATGCAGGGGACACGGGTTCGTGCCCCGGTCTGGGAAGATCCCACATGCCGCGGAGCGGCTGGGCCCGTGAGCCATGGCCGGTGAGCCTGCGCGTCTGGAGCCTGTGCTCCGCAACAGGAGAGGCCACAACAGTGAGAGGCCCGCGTACCGCCAAAAAAAAAAAAAAAAAACCAGTTTTCTGAATATTTAAGATCTGGGTTATAATGATTGATGATATTGGTGTTTACCTAATCTTTAAAAAAATACTAATTCATTGATTATGACATGCTGCATGTCATTCCACAAGGAATATATAACCACTTTAGCAAAAATGTATGTAGTTCAATAATAAAATATTTTTTTCCAAAAATGAAAACAGGAACTCACTTTTTTCCAAAAATTAAATGGAAAATTTATGGAGAAAAAATAATATATAGATCATTCAGACCCCTCAACTGCTATATTTGAGCACAGATTTTGGCACTGAATTTCTTGACGGCTTAAGGAAAATGTAGAAAGGGCCAGTTAAAAAGGAGAAAACATCTGTTTCTCAGGGAAGCAAAGCTCTCCCTATTACTTAAAAAATAAAAGATATTTCCTCAGTGGGTTTTCACCCAGAGGGTCTTTGGTAATAGATATATAACTAACTTTGCTCAGATACCACCCAACAGCAAACCTGGTGAAAGAGCTCATTTCTTTTAGGGTCCATGGATGAAAATCATCAACAATGCATTAACAGTCAACTTGTTTTATTTCAAGGACAAAACTGAGAATTTCTAGCAAGAATCTTCTGTTATTCCCATTTCTTTCCGTTTTATTTTTGCTGAATTAGAGTCAATTTAAAATTCTATTTTTTTTTTTTTTTTTTTTGCGGTATGCGGGCCTCTCACTGTTGTGGCCTCTCCTGTTGCGGAGCACAGGCTCCGGACGCGCAGGCTCAGTGGCCATGGCTCACGGGCCCAGCCGCTCCGCGGCATGTGGGATCCTCCCAGACCGGGGCACGAACCCGCGTCCCCTGCATCAGCAGGCGGACTGTCAACCACTGCGCCACCAGGGAAGCCCTAAAATTCTTTTATTTGCTGTAATTTGAGATACCGAATCCTCTGTCGCATAGGAATCAGATTTTTTTTTAGATAAGAAAAGCAAACCAAGAATATTGACTATTATTGAAAAACTAAAAGATTACAAGTGTTTTCAATGACGTGGAGAAATTGGAACCCTTGTGCACTGTTGGTGGGAATATAAAATGGTGCAGCCCCTATGGAAAACAGTATGGAGGTGCCTCAAAAAACTAAAAATATAACTACATGTGATCCAGTAATCCCACTTCTAGGTATTCATCTAAAATCATTGAAATCAAGAACTCGAAAAGACATTCACATTCCCATGTTCATTGCAGCATCATTCACTATAGCCAAGATATGGAAAACCCTAAATGTCCATCAACAGACGAATGGATAAAGAAAAATGTAGTATATACATACAATGGGCTATTATTCAGCCTTTAAAAAGAAGGAAATCCTGCATTATGTAACAACATGAACTGAGCTTGAGGAAATAATGCTAAGTGAAATAAGCCAGTCAGAGAAAGACAAATACTGTGTGATTCTACCTAGATGTCTTAAATAGTCAAACTCATAGAAACAGAGTAGAATGGTGGTTACCAAGGGCTGGGCAGGGAGAGGGAAATGGGGAGTTGCTATTTGAGGGGTGTAAAGTTTCAGTTATGCAAGATGAGTAAGTTCTAGAGATCCACTGTACAGCATCGCGCCTATAGCTAGCGGTACTGTGTTGTGCACTTAACTTTTTTTTTTTATCTCACGGATTTTTCTTCTTCTTTTTTAAATTGGAGTATAGTTACTTTACAGTGTTGTGTTAGTTTCTGCTGTACTGCATTTAACATTTTTGAGGATAGATTTCATATTAAATGTTTTTACTACAATTAAAAAAGTAAAGAGTGTATCAGTATTAATCCTAAATAACCATTCAGAGTTTGTCTATAAGTGTTGCACCATTGAGTAGCAGATCCAAGACACATGGCCTGTTAGATGAAACGTGATGTCTGTTCTCCCACAGCAACTCTGTAATTACTGTTTACATTTCTATCTCTGTTGTTGAATCTCGAGCTCCTTATGGGTGGGAACCACTTTTCATTCACAGTGCAGTGCCTAGCACATATTAAGCACTTGATGAGAAAAAAAAGAATACAAAGATTGTTATAGCTCTTCCATCAGCACATTCTATGGGACATTTTTCTATTTTTGAATCTTAAAAATTATATTAAGACAACACTTAAAAAAAAAGGATTTATTCATATTGCCTATTTTTTAAGGACGTGACAGAATTAAATATGGACATGAGGGGTTCAATGTATATTGTTGATTATTTTGATTTGAGCCCAGATTTCAACTATTATGCATTTGGAGTAGATTTGTCATTATATTCCTATACCAGAGAAACAAAAATTCTTAGAAAATAAATCCTAGAAGTTTATTCAAGATTTTATCACACAACATGTAGAATGTGCAATGAAGCCTTGGAAATATCCATGTATCATTTTCTAAAATTCATGTGTCTCTTTGAGAATCTTACCGTACTAATACCAATTACAATGCAAATGAAAGCTTTGGCAAAAATTAGCTTGTTCGAATATTTTTTTTCGAAGGTGTTAGCTCTACAATACTCCAGCAATTCTCTGGGATAGCAAATCCGCAGGGGAATAAAAAGTAAAATTTAAAAAGCCATAGGGCCAACCACTTTCATTTTCTGGTTAAAATACTGTTTCTAGAAAGGAAGTTTCTAGTAAGGAAAATGGAAAAGTGCTGTAAACTATACCTATATCTATATATAGTGTATGTAGGGGCACAAGGGAACAAAGCTTTTTACCTTTTTCATTTACTGAAGGAAGATAAATTTATATATTTTTAAAGTTTGCCTGAAGGCACATTATAAATAGTATTATTATTCTTGTCACTATTCACACTATTCTTTATTCTATCAAGTAGGAAAAAAGATCAAAATTAGTCTCCCATTTAATTCAGAAATGGCTTGCTATAGACAGCTACTGAGACAGTTGAAACTTCCAGTTCCATAATGTTATACACTTGATTAATTTGCATATGTTCATATTATCTCCCTCTAACCTTTGCTGGATTTCCAGAGCTATAACTTGGCCTGTACATCTAGTTACTAGCCTTAGTGTAGTTAGGCCCTGCCTCAGGCAAAATGGCGAACTTACTTCCTGTGCTCAGGACTCTGCTAAGGACTTCCTGTGGGTCAGAGCTGCCAACTGTGCTATCACATTTAAAGATCTGCATTGACAATTTCGTTCCTATACCTTTAACATTTAGGTCACAGATCAGGGGTTTGCAAACAACGGCTCATGTGTAAGAATCCCTCAGTTTGCTTTCCTTCTGTTCTTGATGCTGTTTTGTTTGAATGCCTTTGTGTCTATTTTGCTATAACCTCAGTCCAACCAGTTTCTGTTTTCAGTTCCAACCCATTACACACATTGATAATAATCATTTGGACCCTGAAGATACGTTAGCTCTTCATCCCTATGAAAGCTCTTGTTTTCTCCTGAGTAAAGTTAGACTTCTCTGTCCAAATAAGAAATGTAAATATTCCAGTAACTACTAATGAATGGATCAGTTCTCTTAGGTAGTTTGTGTGTTTCCAGCAGGAATCACCAATGTCATAATCTAGGGATACTAAATAGATTATTTACCCTGATCAAGGTTGTTGGCTTGACAGAGCATCGTGGTGGCAAGATTTCTGAGACCAAATCCAAGTGTAGTGAGAGACTATAGTTATTGGTGGCCACAGACTGTTGGAGATTAGGGTTTATCAACTTTTATAGTTCCAGTAGATGAGAATTTACCTTATTATGCTTTATAATTATGTACTTACCATATTGCCCCACCATTCTTCAACGAGATTGTAACCCACTAGGTGTGTATGCAACCAGATTATCTAAGTATCCTTGTGGCACCCATCTTAGAGCTTTACGCATGGAAAGCTACCTATATAATTGGAATGAAATTAAGCTAGGTCAGAGGAGGAGATGTTTCTTGACCCTCTATCTGCTGCTGCAACTTTACCTACAAAGGGATTCCAAATTTAAAAATAAAACAGTATTAAGCAAAAAACATTCTTAAAAAAATTCTGAGTATTGACTATCAGACATGAACACAGCTTATTTTATTGAAGCTACAGCTCTCTTCCAGATGCCCTGCAATTGCTAGTGTATAGGAACTGTGGCTTGTTAAATGTTCACATATGCATTATACTAAGCACAATACAGAATATGGTATATGTAGCTGCTACTGTCTAGGAACCACAAGTAGTACCTGTCCTCGGAAACATTTTTCTGATAATAAGAGCTGTGAAATACTATCACGTATTTTACATTATCTAAGACAAGCTGGGTAGTGTATGACCATAGATCAGTTGTATTACCTGGATTACATGAGGAGAAAACCTCTAAATTTGCTATCATTAGGAACTCTTGAGCCCACTTAGCTCACTGGGGTAGATGTTTGAGCATCTCATTGGACAAACTGTTGGCATCCCAATGGGCTCTGGTTCACTCCGTATCAGTGGGCAATTCTTCTCAGTGTTGGCTTGCAGCCTATTATGTGCTGCGCTCCTTCCTGGCACCCTATGTACATTATCACATTCAGTCCTCTCAAGAACCCTTTCAGGTTCATATTGTTATACCCATATTACAGATGAGAAAACTAAGGTTTCAAAAGATTAAATAATTTTCCCAGTGTCATGAAGCTGATCAGTGTAGTTATGAGATTCAGACTCAGGCTTCTCTGATTCCAGTGCCCATGCTCTTTCTTTGTTGTCATTCGTGGTGTACATAAACAACTTTTCATTTAAGCAAAACATAGATGCTATTGGTATGAATAAACTTATTGTAGAATTTCAAATTTCCTGTTTGTTTGTTCCTTGGGCCTGACTGTGCTTGTCTTCAGATTTATTTTCTGAGGCAGCATTCTTACTCTGTGCTCTTCGTTGTTTCTTCTTTTTACTCAGTCTTCCTTTCACTTCACAGAAGTAAAACAGCCAATATCTGCCTGTGATTCTGTGCACAGAGCACGTGCATGACCCTGTGCTCTTAAACTTGCTCACAGGAGGGACCCAGGATGCTTTCCTCTCTCACTGTAAAAATGGAACCGGTCAGAGCAAGGTGTCCACAATTATTGTCATAAATTGTTTATGAATCCCACAGACGTACACTCCTATTCTGGGCATGTCTCAAGATAAGATAAAGAGAAATTGTCCCTGTTCTACAGAGGAGGTTTCGTGATGTTTCTCAGTATGACTAGAAGAGCCCTCAGTGTCAGAATCTTTATAGACAAGGACCTCCTTCACTGCTTCCTTGCTATTCTTCTCATGTACTAGATTTGCACTCGTAAATTTTCAGAGCTAATAGTCAGTGGATATCAAAGTGTGGGTCCTGAAGACAGAACTCAAGAGCTGTAAGTAGCCAGTAGTGAGGGGTTGTCCTCAGGACAGACTTCACCCTGCTTTAACCAGAGGAGCTCCATCTGAGGGCGATGTCCTTTGAAAACAAGAGTGTCCCTGGAACAAAAAAAAAAGAAATCTGAACCACACTGGTGTAGTCTAGATTCCTCATAATTGTTGCTGCCTCCTCTTTCTCTATCTTCTCTCTCCCCCTTCACCACCAGACTCTCCCACAAGTATAAAGTTTTAACCACTTTCCTTCCAGTTTACCCACTAAATTCTGTAATGACGAAAAAGATCTTAATAGAATGTGATTATGTTATCAAATTACTGAATCATATAACATTAAATCATTGGCAATATACAAGGCAAACCTTAATCTACAACTAATTAATGAGTCCCTTTATATCTATGAAATGAGTTAACTGAGAATATAGATTTTGTGGTTACTTATTCACTTTAATGATATTAAAAACTAAAGCATGGGGCTTCCCTGGTAGTTCAGTGGTTAGGAATCCACCTGCCAATGCAGGGGACACGGGTTCAAGCCCTGGTCCGGGAAGATCCCACATGCTGTGGAGCAACTAAGCCTGTACGCCACAACTACTGAGCCCACGTGCCACAACTACTGAAGCCCGCCCGCCTAGAGCCCTCTGCTCCGCAACAAGAGAAGCCACTGCAATGAGAAGCCCACGCACCACAACTAAGAGTAGCCCCCGCTCACCGAAACTAGAGAAAGCCTGCACGCATCAATGAAGAGGCAAGGCAGCCAAAAATAAATAAATAATTAAAAACAAAAACTAGGGCTTCCCTGGTGGCACAGTGGTTGAGAATCTGCCTGCCAATGCAGGGGACACGGGTTCTAGCCCTGGTCTGGGAGGATCCCACATGCCGCGGAGCAACTGGGCCTGTGAGCCACAATTACTGAGCCTGCATGTCTGGAGCCTGTGCTCCACAACAAGAGAGGCCGCCACAGTGAGAGGCCCGCGCACCGCGATGAAGAGTGGCCCCCGCTTGCCGCAACTGGAGAAAGCCCTCGCACAGAAATGAAGACCCAACACAGCCAAAAATAAATAAATGAATAAATTAAAAAAACAAAACAAACAAAAAAACCCCCCAAAACTCACAGCTCTCACGGTGTGCGTTTAAAAAAAAAAACAAAACTAAAGCACGTTCTTAACTAACTGGGCAAAATAGTTGAGTGTGATGAATAGCTTAAAAAGAAAAAAAAAAACAGTGTAATTTCACTAACTCTGATATGTATTTTACTCAAGGTCATGAATCAGAACTTTTAAAACTATTAGAACTGCAGGATATCAAGAAATAAAATTAATGTGTTTTATACATATTAATAAGGTCATTTTTTCAATGTCAAATTCTTCTAGGACCTAAACCATATTATAGTTTGAAGTTAGGCTTCCTTTTTGGAAGGCATTATTATGTATTAATAATAGGAACACATAAATGGTACAATAAAAATTGGTTTGCTAAGCCTAATTAGTAGGTTGACTTTGGGCAGTTCACTCCAGTGAAATCTTTCTGAGACTCTGTTTTCCCATATGGGCAGTAGAAGTAGGCTTAAGAGTACATGTGTACTAAAGAACATATGTATGAGAGAAAAAGACAGTAAACATAACAGGACGGTGGTTGTTAAATACTTGTGGAGATTATTCTGGCAGTTAAAATATGAGTACCACAGTGAGTGTATAGAACCACAGCTCTAATCTTTTCTCCAGTGTCTCTCAGATCTTTTTCCAGCCCGGCACTGAGTGGAGTTGTGTTTGAGGAGGGGAAATGTGATACTGTCTGCAGTGTGCCTGTTCTTTATGGGCAAGAACAGGGAGTGATTTTACATGCACAGACACCAGGTACATGATTCATCTGAGTTAGTCGCTGGTACATAAGTGGTCAAATTCTTCCTTCTTTCCTTCCTTTCTCTCTCTCTTTCTTCCTTTCCTTCTTTCTACTAGCTAGCTAGATAGCTATCCATCCATCTATCTTTACTTCTTTATTTTACCATAGAATTTCCATCCGATATGAAAACTAAAAATTTTTTAATTTCCAAAAGTATGCCTGAAAAATTCTGAGATGAGAAACAAGTAAATTTTGTTTTAATAATTAAGCTTAAAAAGTTGAACATCTAGATAATACTCAAAGTTACAGTTCATGCTTGGTAAATTCAAGTGCACTTACGTTGGACAGTAGCTTATATTCAGAATGTTTGCTTAAAATGAAAACATTGTTCAAAAATACTTTATTTTAAATATACTTAAATTTTTGAACGTATTTTCAAAGACGTCATATAATATTCAAATAATCTATAAAACCATGTTGGTTTTTGAACTTGTTTTGTTTTTAATAGACGTATGAGAGCTCTGAAGCCACACTCCTAGGGTTCAAATCCTGGCTCTGTGGCTTCTTCCTCATGTGCCCCTGGGCAGGTGACTTAGCTCTGTGCCTATTTCCTTGTGTATAGAATGGGGTAATAGTACCTACCTGCTGGCGTTGTATAGTAAGGAAGAGTTGATGTGTGTCAAGATCAAAACACAGTGCCTGGCAGATAATATACTCTGTGAGTGTTGGCTCATATTACTTGTCTCAATAGAGGTTTTCAGAACCATTAAAAATGGAAGTTCATTAAATAATTGGAAAATTAATAGCCCAATAAGTGTGGTGCAGTCACAGTTCAGTGCCCACTCTCAGGGGGTTCTAAGCAGCACTGGTTTCAGATTCTTTCCTGAAAAAGTTGTCCCAAAAAACCGGAACAACCCAAACAATGAACAAGCAAAAGCAACAATGAAAACAGAAGTCCTACCTACTCCCCAACTCCCACAAAACAAAAACAAAAACAGAAAACTCCCCATGCACCCTCAGTAGAGAGTAGTAATAAAAATCAGAAGAAATGAAAATCCAAAATGCAGAAAAGGTTTCCTTTTTACCCCACTTGCTTGAATGTCTAAAGCAAGTTAGATCGGTTTTACTTTTTTTAGTTGAAGTGTAGTTAGTTGATTTACAATATTGTGTTAGTTTCAGGTGTACAGCAAAATGGTTCAGTTATATATATGTTTTTTTCAGATTATTTTCCATTATAGGTTATTACAGGATATTGAATATTATTCCCTGTGCTATACAGCAAATCCTTGTTGCTTATCTCTTTTATGTAGTTTGTACCTGTGACTCCTATACTCCTAATTTATTGCTCCCCTCTTCCCTTTCCTCTTTGGTAACCATAAGTTCGTTTTCTATGTCTGTGAGTCTGTTTCTGTTTTGTATATAGATTCATTTGTACTATTTTTTACATTCCATATATAAATGATATCATATAATATTTGTCTTCGTCTGACTCACTTCACTTAGTGTGGTATTCTCTAGGTCCATCCATGTTGCTGCAAATGGCAATATTTCACTATTTTTTTATGGCTGAGTAATATTCCATTGTATCTATACCACATCTTTTTAAACCAGTCATCTGTTGATGGGCACTCGAGTTGTTTCCATGTCCTGGCTATTGTAAATAGTGCTGCAATGAACACTGGGGTACATGTATCTTTTTGAATTAGAGTTTTCATCTTTTCCAGTTATATGCCCTTTTCTGGATAAATCGTGGAATGGGATTTCTGGATCGTATGGTAGCTCTGTTTTTAGTTTTTTAAGGAACCTCCATACTGTTTTCCATAGTGGTTTCACCAATTTACATTCCCACCAACAGTGTAGGAGGGTTCCCTCTTCTCTGCACCCTCTCCAGCATTTATTATTTGTAGACTTTTGATGATAGCCATTCTGACTGGTGTGAGGTGATACCTCATTGTGCTTTTGATTTGTGTTTCTCTAATAATTAGTGATGTTGCGCATCTTTCCATGTGCTTGTTGTCCATCTGTATGTCTTCTTTGGAGAAATGTCTATTTAGGTCTTCTGCCCATTTTTTGATTGAGTTGTTTGTTTTTTTGATATTGAGTTGTAAGAGCTGTTTGTACATTTTGGAAATTAACTCCTTGTCAGTTACATCGTTCTCAAACATTTTCTCCCATTCCATAGACTTTTTGTTTTGTTGATGGTTTCCTTTTAAAGCAAATTAAATTTAAGTGACTGCAAAAAACTGCAAAGAAGAATGTCAGGATATCTAACTAAAGCATATTATGATCATAAGTCAATAAGTCAGTGAAATGTTGAAAAACTTTTGATATAAATTACTAAGTGGTGGTAATATACTAAAAATAACTATATTAAGCAAGAGCAATAATGATAGAATAAGAAGTTAATAGAAAAGAAAGGGTTTTATTAAAGTATTACATTTAAGACCATTAATCTTAAGAATGGACATTGCCAACTGGTATATTTATCTCCAGCTAAATGTGATTCATGGCTGTTAAAAAGACTGACTTTCTTGGCTTATGCTGTTTCATGACAAGCTAATATTTTCTTTCAAAAGTGAAATATATGTATAAATGACAATATTTGAGGCTCATTTAAAAAATCAGGAAATAGTACAGACTCTTTGCATAGCAGGGCCGTCCTTATTGGGCCCATGTCAGCTCTTACTGACAAATCGTGAGCACCAGTTGGAAGAGATCTAGGAGACAGTGACTCTCTTTTAAACAAACTCACCAGCTTTCTCCCTGCCCCATTCCTCCCCTTGAGAGCTGGTTAACACTGTGGAGGTTAACCACAAGTTAAAAAGCATTTTACCCCACTGGTCCAGACTTTATTCTAAATGAAAAACTTCTGAAATATTACCGTGGGTTACATGGAGCAACTTTATCAAAGATGTTTTTTTTCCTTTAAGTATTTGCTGAAATTTTCCAAAACAATAATGTATCCCAACTAGTATTACTTTCTGAAATCTTTAGGAAAGGAAGTGAACTAATGCTTATTGACTGTCTGACTGCGTTTGATCCTCACTGTAATCCTGGGGGTAAGGTGATCTGGCTGCTGTTTTTGTGGATGAGGACAGAGAAGCTCAGAGAGTCGTTTGCCCAGTGTTGCCAAGTTTCCAAGGGGTGGATGTGGAGTCCTCTGGCTTAAGTTCTTTCCACTCCTTAATGGAATTAGAAAGGAAACTTAAATACAATTTAGCACAAAACCACTCAACTAGAAGTCAGTTCTTTACTGCTCCAATCAGTGTCTATATAATTGATGAGAGGAGAATTAGCACATCTCTGGTAAGGGTTAAGTGAGAAATAAATAAATATTGGGGTCAGTAGTGTTATTTCCACACCTAACATTACAGAGATTGAAGGAAGGAACGCTAATTTGTAGTCAATATGCCAGGGCCCACGTATTAGTTCTGCCACTCACTGGCGCTAAGAATATGTGCAAATTACTTACTCTCGGAACGTCCATATTCTGTAAAGCTAGACCACAGGATGATTAGGAGAATTAAGAAAACAGCGTACTAGAGAATCTGTGACATATATTAACTCAGTAAATCATTGTTGGCTTTGGATCAATAGTATCAAGTAACGTGTCTTTTTTTTTTAATCTTTAATTTGTTGAAGACTTCCATTCTTATACAGACATTCTGCATTTCTCAAAATCCAAACACTGGATTGTAGAAACAATGTAAATTCAGATTAAATGGGAATTTTGCTTGAAAAAAATCAAGGGAATTCCTTGCATCTATTTTTTTTCAAAGTGTACCTACACATCGTTTACTCAGACTTACCAGTTATTAGCTCTTTGAGCTGCAACTTGAACGCACTCAATACGTTTAGAAAGGAGAAACTCTGAAGTCTGGGTTCACTGATGAATACATCAGACATTCGTTTACACTGCAAACTGAAACATGCAGAAAGATTCTCGTTAATGTGGGTATCTGATGTTCGGAGCTGTGGTATTAAAGTATAAAAACTTCGCTGAGTTTTAATGACAACACCCTTTTGTATTCATCATCTTAGAGATGTCACCTTTAGGGGATACAGCTAAGAGGGTTTGTAAAATAAATTTAAAAGAGGATATTTATCCAATCTAGTCTCACATTGTCTTTCCTTCAGAGTGTTTGCTGAGGCATCACATTGGCAAATACATCTCTGTCAACATCTGCTTTCATTTTCCAAACTGACAGCATTCGGAAGCAGAATTTGGGATTAGATGTTATTCTTAAACCTTGGATCAGGCTATAAAACCGCATTCCGTCTGCTGCAGAAAAGCCTTTCTGAAAACATCTCAAAACATTGTTGGCCTGAGCCAAACATGTCCTGCAAAGTACTTAAGTTTACTTTACAGATTTTCCCAAACTTGCTGATATTAGCTAAATTAATGAGATGTCGAACAAATGGATAGTTTTCTGTAGATGGACCGGATTGGGGCAAGTCCAGGCAAGGGAGCAGAGTCACTAATGACTGTTACGGGATAAAGAATTTATCGTAAAAATTAGGCTTTCCACAATTGTAGAAGGAACTGTGGAAGTGAAGGTCAGAAAGGATAGTTGGATTATCAGAGAAACAATCAGTCTGAGAAAACATGTACTTCCAGTTACCACGTTGGACTGCCAAGGGCAAGCTGGTGAGGGAGTTTGTAGGCACTTACTACCTCTGGTAAGTTACCACCTCTGTGGCTTCACAGTGAAGCGCTTGGTGGTGGCCCTGACCACTGCTGGATAACAGGATCAACGACCAAGAAGATGCTAGATGGGGAGTGGAGGAGAGTTAGGCCAGGCTGAAACCTGCCTGGTATCTCTGCACCTGTCTATCATGGCATCTGACGATGACGACCCTCACAGAGTAATGACTGCTGGACTGCTCCACTTCCGCCTTCCAGGTCTCACATACAGAGAGGAGCTTTGGGAAACACGGTTTCTAGCTTAACGATATACACAGTACAAACCATGACATGCTCCAAAATCCACGCTATGGATGCCCATTCCATTGCTGGCTTTGGTGAGGGACGTTTAGTCTCCTTTTGAAGCTGTTTGACTTTATTCTGTTCTCAGAATAATGCAGCAGAAACCCTTGGAACCATTGATTTTCTGCTTGGATGTTTTCTTCATTTAACCTCTCCAGTGGCTTTCTGTTTCTTCCTCAGTGGTTAATCTAAAGACCTTAAAATGACCTAAAAGCTTTTGAAGCTTGGACTCCCCATGTCCTCTCTGACCTTATCCCCCAGGCTTCTCTGTCCCCTCCCTCATTCCAGCCACCCTGGCCCCCTCATGTTTCCTTGAAAATGTCAGACCTTCTCCTGCTTTAGTGCCTGTGCACTTGCTGTTCCTGAAATGCTTTTCTACAAAATAGCCACATGACTCATTCCATCACCTCTTTCTGGTCTTTCTTCAAATATCAACTTCTCAGAAAAGCTTTTCATGACTATTTTATTTAAAACTGTACCCCTAACTCCCTATATATCTTTCCTGGTCTATTTTTTTCCTCTGTCCTTTTCATTATTTAACAGACTATTTATATTCCATATGTATTTCGTGCGCTATCTTTTCACCTGCACAAGAATGTAAGCTCCATGAGGGCAGAAATTTGTGTCTGTTTTCTTTACTGCTGTGCTTGGCACTTGATGAGCAGATAAGTCAGTAGGAACCCCACAAGTATTTGTTGAATATATTCAGTGAAATAATTAGAGTCACAAAATTGTTTGGTCTGTTCATAAGGATTGTGAGGGGCTTTGTGTTTTGAATGCAAGGGGTAATTTTAAATGCCATATTTCAAAATTACTTACACTGGAAATATCTAAATTCCAGTTAGTTTTTCATTCTGACTTTTTATTCCACTGATGATGAGACTTGCAACATGAAGGAATATTTGTTGAATTTACCTACCTATCTAAATTTCTACCTTTGTGACAGCAAATCACAAAAGGATTTTCTCAGCCCTGGTAAGAAGTTTGCTCTCCTCTCAAAGCCCTGAATTAGTCACTTTTCTAAGTGATCCCCCTGAAATCTAAAAGACTTGAGCTTAGAGGCTTAAGGGAAGGACAATTCAAAACCAACTGTCTAGATTTCCCACATTTGACTAATCGTTAGGGAAATCATGATCAAAAAGAGCTTTTGAAAAAATTATATAACTAAATCCAGAAGCACCTTTACTTATTATGCCACTGCTCTCATCACTTCCACTACTTCTTTCATTTTTTCTACTTTCAATCCAATTTTTATCTTCCTCATTCTCTTCTGCCACATTTAGTTGCTTCCATTTTCCTAGTCATGAGCATATGCATAAATAATGTTAAGAGTTAATCAATTAACATATGGGTTTAGTTAATAAACATAAGGACTTAATAATATGTGAATAAGAATTAACAACCCAAATTCACTTTCTTGCTTTACCATTTACTGCAGCCTAACATTCTGAAAACTTTTTATTTCTCTGAGTCTCATCTGTTTAAATAACAATAGATAATAATAGATTCTATCTTTATGAGGATTAGATGAGTGAATACACATAAGACATTTAGCACAATGCTGAAGACATAGCACACATTAAATCCATGTTACCATCAATGTTCAAATTATCAATATTGAATTATCAATATTTCAAAATTATAGATTATGTGTATAAATGGGCATGTTTGGATATATAAACATATGACATAATCTCTATTGAATTTCTCTTAAATTAATTAGACAGTGACGGTAATGGAACATATAAATCATCACATCAGTTTATTACAGTCATTATATATGACAATTAGCTGTTCTAACAGCTATTTCTCTTGAGAAGGAATCAAATCATATTAATTCAAGGCAGTGCACTTTTCAAATTGTGTATTTATGTTTAATAACTAGTTGAAATAATGTCTTCTGCAGGAAATACCATTCTTAGAAACACATTCTGTCCTCAAATTTGTAAGTTTGGAACTCTAAAACCTTTTATAAGGGCATAAGTTTGGAAAAGAAGCCATGTTTTCCATGCTTGGGAAAAAGTGAGTTCAATTAGGATAAGGGTGTAGATAAAAATTAGGATAAGGGTTTTACAGAGTCTGAAAGTTGTGTTTGGATATTGTCACAAAACTTAGGGTACTAGTGTTTTATTTTTATTTCATCTCAACATGTTACTATTTTCCGCCCTTACCCTTAAGACTCAGTGACTCTTTCTAGGTGTTCAATGTACAACTACCCTAGCAGTAGCACAATGCGTCGTTTTTTTATAGTAACAAAAGATTAGGGAAAAAAAAAAACCCTGAAAATCCTTCAGTGGAGAATTTGTTACATAAACAAGGCACAACTGTACAGTGAAATACTATGCAGCCCTTAAAAAGGATAAGGCAGCTCTTTGTGTACTTAAATGAAAACATCACTAAAATATGTTATTGTGGAAATGAAACAAGGCACAGAATGGTCTGACTTATAAGCTATGACTTTTGTTGAAGAAAATATTGCTATGGTTATGTCTGTGGAGTATTACTAACTGTTATTATCTCTAAGGGAGGGAATTGCTTTTCTAGAAACAAGGAAGGTGGAGAGGGAGACTTATTTTTGCTGCTCCTTATCAAAATGAATTCATAAGACACTGTTTAAATTTTTTCTCCATCTCCTTGGATACATTTATATGGGTAGCACTCTTGATATACTAATCAGCCATACACCAGAAAGAAGGTTTTTATTTAAATTCACAATTGCAAGAGAAGGAAGAAGAAAACAGGTGTACACCTAGAGGAAATGAAGGCTGTTGAGAGGAAGAGGGCTTAACAGGACGTATGAGTACAAGGAGAAGTTATTTACGGTGCCATTAATTCAGATGTAGAAAGGAAGAAAAGTGACACTAGATTGTGCAGAATTTCTTTGACAAGGGAGAAGAAATCCTGGGGGAACATAATTGGTTCAGATTGTTTTCTGCCACCAGGTGGCATCATCAACCCAAGACAGTTTGGATGCTATGGGTTACTTACTACAGGTTAGAGGGAGGGTAAAAATGAAATGGCTTTGAGATTAGGAAGTGGAAAGCAGTGTATGAGAAGAAACACATATGTTTCAGAAGAAATACATATGTAACAATTATTCAGAAGAAACACATACGTAACGACTCAGTTCTTACACGGATAGTGCTTCTTATGAAAAAATCATATTATGTGTGTGTGTATAAAACTGTTGTTTAAGGTTTGCTTAAAAGCTATCATTTTCCTTAATGTTAGAATTCATATTATGGCTTTGAAAAATATTTTTCTCCATAAATTTTGTCAGAAAAATCAAACAAAGTGAACTGTTTTATATATTAAAGCAGTTGATATAAGTAAAGAAGATGGCAACAGAGGTTTTGAGTTGCACTGATATTTGAGTTGAATAACCTAGGAAGTTGAACCCTTCAGCAAAAGAAAAAAATATTGGGCTTCTCTCCAAAAAGGTGTCAGACTCATTCGATCAATAACTGACTGAGTAGTAAATGCACATAACCTAGTGGATAAATTTTGTATAGTAGACACATGGGTCATGCCTATTTCAGAATACCATCTTAGGCAGTGATGTCTGATAGCAAATATATTAGTTTGAAATATGAATATCAAAAATATCAGTTTTACATGAAGTAAATAAATATGAATTGTATCCATTTATTTTCTATCAACTCCATTTACGTGATTTAATAATTTTAAAAGACCATGTCCTAAAATATATTTTTGATATCTGTTTTATGTAGAAAGGAATCTTGTGAAATTATTTATTCAAGAGTATTCCTGGTTACCTACTCTGCGCCAAGCTCTGTGCATACACTGAAAAAAAGATGACAAAAAAATGTACACAGTCCCAATGCTCATGGTGTATGATTATGAAAAAGTAAAGGATTGGGAGTTAGACCTGACTGATATCCCAACATGTTGTTTGTTAACCTTGTAATGCTGACAAAGCAATTAACTTCTCTAATTCTCCATGTATTCAAAAAATACTTATGAAGGATCTCCCATGTGCCCACTACAGTTTAAGGTGATGGGCAAATGGGAGTGAGTGAATAAAACAGATAAAAAATCCTTGTCCTTAAGGAGCTTACATATCAGCTTCTCCATCAGATAAAAAAGATAATAATAACAATCTCATTGCAATAAAGATTGAATGAAAAAATATAGAGTACTGGGATCAGTTCTAGAAACAAATTGGCTCTCAGTAAAGAGCAGTTCTCTTCTCCTTTGGTTTATGGGCCTTTAGGTATTTTTTTCTACAAAGCCTCCTTGTGTGGGAAGGGAGGGTCTCTGTCTTTCCTGTCTTTGTGTTCACCATAGGAACTCAATGAAAGTTTATCAAACTGTTATTATTTTTATCTGAAGATGTGGTAAGAAATAACACTGGAAAGTTAGACAAGGGACAGAACTTGTCTGATAAACTAAGGAGTCTAAACTCTGTTCTATAAGCAGTGAGGAACCACTGAAGGGGTTTAATCTAAGATGTTAGGAGTTCAGATTTAAGGCTTAGAAAAATAACTATGTCACCAGTTAAAGTCTAGGGAGAAAAGAAGGGAGGCAGGAAAGAAGTTAGGCTTCTGGAGGGGGCAAAGACTGGCAGCTCACACTTAGAATAGTTTTTGTTGACAACGTTCTGGGAGTAGATAATTTTGCTCAGGGACATTTTGTATAATAAGAGAAGATGTGGGCTAAGGGAAGAACCCAAGGGACTATCAAGATGCCAATACAATTTAATTATATAAATGCTTATGGAGCACCTGCTGTGTGCCAGGTACTGTTCCAGGTGCTGGAGAAATAGTGGTGAATGGATGCTTGAAGTTTGTATCCTGGTGGAGGGAGATAATAAATAAAGAAGCACATAAGAACCAGAAGAAAATATCAGTTACTGATTATGCAGAGGGTTGAAACAGGTTGATATGAGAGAGAGTAACTTAGGGATCACTTGGATTAGGTGATCTCTGGGAGATGATGGCTGATGTCTATGCGGCAACAAGAAGCCGGACCTGAGAAAATCAAGAGAAAACCTGCTTTGGGCAGAAGGATATATAGGGGCGAGCAGAAAAGAGAGCTGGTCAAAAGAACTGAGAAGGAGTAGTCAGAGTTATAGAAGGGAAAGGAGTTCAGTTTTGCTGTCTAAGAGGAGGAAGGAAAGAGTCCAAAGAAAGAGTGGTCAGAATTCTTGAATCAGATAAATCAAGTCTGAAAAAGCCCATAGGCTATCAGTTAGATTTATTGATTGGTGGATTTAGGAAGAAGAGAGAAGAGGGTGAGCTGGTATTTATTATCACTCGCAATGTATTTGTAGCTATGTTATTTTACAGTTCATGTAACTGTTTAATCTTCACAATAACAATAATATTACTATACTCATTTTACAGATGAAAAGACCTAGAAGCAGAGATGTTAAATATATTACCCAAGGTCAGATAGCAAATAAGCTGGTATAAGAACCCAGATCTGCCTCACTATGAAACTCTCAGTTGTCTCCAACACGAGTGGCAGCGAAGGAAGCAAGATTGCAGAATGTGGCGTGGAGGAGTGGGGATTTGGGTAGAGAGAAGATGCATGGTTTGTGTACACAATTCTTTCTTGAAACTTGACC